>NW_015548184.1:2483539-2505084 GCF_001515605.1 Sinocyclocheilus anshuiensis
ATCATATCACCATTATTGAAAAAAATTATATCGTGATACATATTGATATTGAATTATTGTCCAGCCCTAGGTTTGGGCAGAGACAGCTGCTGATGGCCGAGAGAAAAATCGTTATGCACTGGAGGTCAACAGAGAGTTTCGATTTCACAAACTTTTGCCAATTGCGGGGGAAGACCGTATCTACGGTGAACTTCCAATCTACCAATGTAACCCAAACGCAATCTTACTGTAATTCAAAAAAAATAATAATAAAGCCGAGACCTCAACCAGAACGGAAGAGCTCCATTTAGGGAACTATGAAGCGAGATTTCCTCGTATTTTCTACCTCCAGACCGCATATCACACCCCCGGCTCCCTTCAGAATGACTGGACGGTGCTGTACGTTCCCATTCCGAACCGCCTGTACGTCATTGCCACGCCTGCCCCAGAAAAGCTTCGCTTACCCCAGGGACCTGTGGCCCACTTTCCAAGGAGCCCAAAACACCGGTCCGAACCAAACTTCAGACTTCCTCTCATTCCGTATTGTAAATTGCCTGGGAAACTAACGGCACACACAAACCTTGACCGAGTCATGCTTCATGGAAAAGATGTCAATCCTTGTTTCCTAATGAAATTCTGTTTTATAGAGTTGGGGGAAAAGCACTCTCCATTTCCCGCCACTGAAGTAAGATCTTGTGACTGAATCCTGATAACTGGCAAACTGGATTTAGTGGGATGAGATCTCCTGGACACAAACTAACTCAATCAATACTGGATGATGTTTAAGTGGTAGAGCAGCTCAGAGTGCCACACACTCTCATGATAATTTGTAACTAATTTTACATTTTGGTGGCTAATTCATATGAATTTGTATGATCTCATTTGTATTAGGCTTGCTGCGATAGACGGTGTTGACGGTGATACCGGTGTTAAGCCGCAACACCGGTTAAGTCACTTGCCCACCGCGTCACCGACCCCCACCGTCGTTTTGATTTTTTATCCATTTCGATTTATCGTGCAGCCCTACTTTCATGCTTCCATTTTTTTCTTAAAAATTGTTGATTTCTGTATGAATCACTTATATATGCCTACTACTTTTTTCACTTCTTTTTTCCGTTTTTATAACCATTTCTTACTATGTGTAAGTAAGTTGTTATTTTTTAGCATGTGTGTTTGGCAATGTTATTTTTTAGGATTACTGATAAACTAATGTCGTTTGATTTGTATTATTTGTATTTGTTATTTATTTTAATTTTAGTTACATTATGTCTGAATTTATTCTGTCTGTATAGGTATTTTATTAAGTTTTTAGTTTTATTTAATTTGAGTTATTTTAATACTTCAACAAAATAATTGAAATAATAATATATATATATTGAATTTATAAATGTGTATGTATGGTTGTACATACACATAATGTAGTTGGTTTTTTGGTGTTTGACTTAGTTATGTTAGAATCATTATTATACTCATACCTTTTGTTCTTTAATATTTTGAATTGTTTTTAGCTTTATTTTTTGTTTTTCATTTAAATGTTAAGTTTTGAAATTTTGTTGTATGCATTTGTCATTTTTATTTAATCTCTTTATTTTTAAAATGTGTATAGGTAGTATTTATAAAGTTTTAGCTTTTAGTTTTGGATCTGTTTTTAGTTGTTTTAATACTATAATTGATTGCTTCTGTTGTCATCATTTGTAAGTCGCTTTGGATAAAAGCGTCTAATAAATGACTAAATAAATAAATATTCATACAAAATCACCACATCATAAAAAGTAACTTTTCTCATGAGATGGGGTTGGAACCACGATCAGGCCTGTTTCGCTCCAAAAGCAGCACATAATTATTTCGAAACCCATATTAACCAAAATTTGGCTTGTTACCATGGTTTAGCTCTACAACAACAACACCTTGCTGAAGAGAGGTTTTTGCCAGGTATAGCATGCTTAAATAAGCAGAACATACAGTAAAATGCACTATAATACTATTTATAGACAATCTATTACAAAATAGTTTATTATGAAGCAACATAAACCACTGAACTCACCCAATTACTCACTGAGGCCAGAATACAGGCCAAGCAACAAAAAGCTACATTTGGGGTTTCGGGTTCCATTCTAAGTAGATAAATTATAATTTGGATGTAAATGTGATCCACCTCCTCTCATGAATTAGATTTCACAAAGATCAAGTTGGTCATAAATCTCAATGGCCTACCCCAGATAACTTTTTTATAATGTATGGTCATTATTAAAAGAAACATTAAATGCAGTAACCCCAAAAACCATTTTATTCCCTGCATAAAGCCACAGCTTCATTATGCTGCAGATTCACCATCAGTGTGAGAGTACAGTGCAAACCTGCTGTTATAGTTATGCCGTTGCTACACTCAAGCACTACTTGTGCATGCGGTGTGAAACAGGCTGCCCTAACAGAAGTAAAAAATAAAAAAAATAAATAAAAAAAATCATTTTGCATGCATAGACAATACACATTCTCATGAGCCATCAATCAAAAGCAAAAATGAAATGACAATTTGCAATTTAAAGGAAATTAAACCATTCTATCAACATCCTTACCAACTAAAACCACCTCATGTCTTCATCTACACATCTCTCTGAAGTAACCATTTAGATTTACAATGAAAAGCTTCTAAGATCTATTAATTTTTATACCAAATAGTTTAAACAGATGACTTGACACATGATAATTGTATAGGTTAAGTAGAATAACTGTACTAAAATATAAAATAAAAATAAAATATACAAATCATGATCTCAAACCAGGAATTTCAACCGGGCATACCCAGGGATATCCATATCTTAGAGATCATTTTAATTACAATAATTTCTAACTGTCTAACTAGATGTGTTCAACATTATACGATGTTAGTTAATTGTTTTTTTAATGAAAGTTATTATAATGAAAACAACACTTCATACTGAAGGTTCTTGGTTTGCTTAGTGTCTCTGTATCTATAAATTGAAAACCCTGATATTTTCACTAAAGCACGTTCTTGTCAGCGTTTGTGTCCTCCTTGAAAAAGAATACCAACGCGAGTAAAATAAGATGGTCTGCACTGCAACCACACAGAGAGCAACTAAGATAGTTCTTACAATTAAATAGCTAAACAAGTGTCCTTCACCCTACCTTGCAACCGCCAATCCATCTCAATCTTTCACTCGGGCACAAGAGAGAAATTAGAGCTTCACTGGAGCAATGAATGAGTGATGAATGATGGAGCTCCGAGCTGATCAAGTCCTCAAAACGACTCGTGCACAAAGAACAAATTAGATGCTCTCAGGATGAAATCTTCCTCGATGTTACGCAAGCTGACGAGGTCAATCTTTGCATGTGATAAGATCAGACACCGGCTCTCATAAACGGTAGATTTTGAGTAACAATGGAGAGAAAAAAACCAGGCGGTAGATGCGAAATGCTCACTGCGAGTGGAGTGGAGGCGCGTGCTCCTGATCGCTCGGATTTCAAATGGACCTGAAAATGAGCGGTGATACATTCGGAAAGCACTGAGTATTGTCTGTCAAATTAAAACGAGGGGCTTCGGTCTCCATATATTTTCCTTTGGGAAAATCTCGCAAACAAATACAGATTCGTAGAAGCACAGCTCTCGTGCAATGCTGAAAAGTCAGCTGATCATCCTAACGGCAAACATTTTCACGTGTTCTAGGTTCACCGATCTTCTCAGTACTTAATGCCAGACTAAAGGGGAAATGCACGGTTCATTGTGGTTATTACAAGCATTGAACGCATGCAATTGGGAAAAACGGAACGCAAGCGTGCAGAGATTATGCGGAGCATCACGACGAGGGCTGCGCCGCTACAACTTTGAGCACAAGTACTGATGCAGTGTTTTTTCTCATAATAATAAAACATACACGTTTGGCTGTGCGTGTGGAGGGAAAGCATATGACGAAAATAAATTGAATGTGCACGAGCACCTTTGTGCATAACACTTACAAAAGCTGAGATTTGCATTGCAGCAACTTTCTTTCCAATGCGATTCACCTGCGCATGCATCATCTGGTTAATAGGTAACATCTCTTACCTTCCCCTATTACGTCTATGGCACTGGCCCTCCTCTTCCCCCGTCTAGTTTCACTTCATGTACACGACAACACGGATACTTCTTCATTACTCTTTTTTTTCCAACCCCCATTGAAACTTTTCCCAAAGATACCGGAAATCGTAGGGCAGGAAGTATGGTAATTGTAGTTTTCAGTTTAAAGAACCTCGGCCCGCTTCCATTGTCTGCGTCACCGCAATTGACTACATTACCCACGAGGCGCTGCAGGGGAAACGAAACGCTGCAATTCACGCTCTCTTTATAGTTATATCTCTCTATATACTTCAGCTGAAGTATTGATCTGTATGTACTACTTATCAGGCTATGTAATAGAAAGACGTAGTTTACAAGGAGGTAGAAATTAGCCTACTGAATGGTGCAACCATTTTAATGGTCAAAAGAATAGGCTATATAAATTTAAGGGACATTTATCTTGATGAATATCACTGACTTAAATGTAAGATGAAACAAGATATACTGGGTAAACAGAGTAAAATATAACAACGAAATATCCCAATGAAAGTTTTTTAGTCCGTGGCTGTAAAAAATATCCAAAAAACAGATTGATGCATAGACAAACTTTTAATGCACTACGTGGTATGCATCTCAAAACAAAACATCTACTTTATTGGTTATGTTACACATATTGCATACTCACAAAATGACTCACATTTAGCAATACTCACAAAACAGTTTACAGAACCAAGTGAACTATCCATTTTGTCTGTGAATGTGGCATCCTTTTGTCTTACAAATAACATGTAATAAACCATGAAGTAAATATATAAAACTAAGCATTTTATAATATTCTAATTGTTTGGTGTAGTATGTTTGGTGAAGTTTTTTACCTTCCCAGTTTTCTATCCCAGTGGAAAATCCCTCCTTTGAGAAAACAGCTATGTAAGATTAGTATAGTATAGTGTGCCTAAAAGCACAAAACTATATATTAAAAAAATTCCACAAATCTGTCATTTTTATTACTTTAAAGAACATGTCATAGAAAAATAGCCAGAGGCCTGTAAAAATTGATTGGTTAAGGAAAATCATTATTTTCATCTGCATGTGACTAGGTCAACAGGAAATAGGTCATAATCATGCACCTGGCTAAATTCTGCAATGCCACACCAGTGACAGGACTTGTGAACTTTTCAATCTGTAATGTATAGCATGGTGAGTCAGTGGAAATTGTATAGTGAGATAACCTTAGTAGTTAAAGTGGTCAGATGGGTCAAAAGGAGGCTGAAACCCCGTGACTCCATAAGTGCTTCATGCAATGTAATCATGTATCAACTAGAATTTCTCTTACCCGTAGACTCTACTGTATGCCCAGAAATGCCATTTTCGGGAGCTTGCGTTTACTTTTGAAAATTGTTCTAAGTGCCATTGTAGTTGTAAAACAATAACAACAATGTAGCTGAGAACCACTTAAAATGCAAAGGTTCAAGATTGATACTGTAATGTCTGTGCTTTTCAGATTTTAAAAGTCGCAACTAATTAGGATTGAATATCTGCTGACATCCCAAGGTTTTATTTAACACAGCATGGAGCTCACATTTAACCACACCAAAATTAAAAAATTATAGGTATGTCATGTAAGTGTTATCATTTAAAAGGGATTCCTGTTGGGAATTGATAGTAACAGAATACTGCCACCCAGTGGAACTCATTGCATACTCACAAAATGACTCACATTTAGCAATACTCACAAAACAGTTTACAGAACCAAGTGAACTATCCATTTTGTCTGTGAATGTGGCATCCTTTTGTCTTACAAATAACATGTAATAAACCATGAAGTAAATATATAAAACTAAGCATTTTATAATATTCTAATTGTTTGGTGTAGTATGTTTGGTGAAGTTTTTTACCTTCCCAGTTTTCTATCTCAGTGGAAAATCCCTCCTTTGAGAAAACAGCTATGTAAGATTAGTATAGTATAGTGTGCCTAAAAGCACAAAACTATATATTAAAAAAATTCCACAAATCTGTCATTTTTATTACTTTAAAGAACATGTCATAGAAAAATAGCCAGAGGCCTGTAAAAATTGATTGGTTAAGGAAAATCATTATTTTCATCTGCATGTGACTAGGTCAACAGGAAATAGGTCATAATCATGCACCTGGCTAAATTCTGCAATGCCACACCAGTGACAGGACTTGTGAACTTTTCAATCTGTAATGTATAGCATGGTGAGTCAGTGGAAATTGTATAGTGAGATAACCTTAGTAGTTAAAGTGGTCAGATGGGTCAAAAGGAGGCTGAAACCCCGTGACTCCATAAGTGCTTCATGCAATGTAATCATGTATCAACTAGAATTTCTCTTACCCGTAGACTCTACTGTATGCCCAGAAATGCCATTTTCGGGAGCTTGCGTTTACTTTTGAAAATTGTTCTAAGTGCCATTGTAGTTGTAAAACAATAACAACAATGTAGCTGAGAACCACTTAAAATGCAAAGGTTCAAGATTGATACTGTAATGTCTGTGCTTTTCAGATTTTAAAAGTCGCAACTAATTAGGATTGAATATCTGCTGACATCCCAAGGTTTTATTTAACACAGCATGGAGCTCACATTTAACCACACCAAAATTAAAAAATTATAGGTATGTCATGTAAGTGTTATCATTTAAAAGGGATTCCTGTTGGGAATTGATAGTAACAGAATACTGCCACCCAGTGGAACTCTAGAGAAGTGCTAATGGAGGCTTTTTTGCATTTATTTTTTTCTTTTCTGCTTTTGAACACCCATTTGTCTTGTGTAAATGTAAATGAGAAAAGTAAAGTAAAAGGATGATGTGTTTATGACAGTGATACTATTTTTAGATACAGTAGGCCTACAATAAAAGAACAATTGTGGAACGGTAGAATCTGTTGTAAAATAAAGTGTCGAAATAAATGTGGGGAAACCCCTGTGCTATCACTTATGTTTAAGGGAGCTTTCCTGATACATTTCTTACAAATAGGATATTTAATTTACTGATGGAAAATGAAAAATAAATAAATAAATCATTTTTGCCATAGTTCTGGAAGACCGTTTTGATTTTTCATTTAAATAGATCTGTATTATAAGCATTTGTAATATTGCTGATTCAGTTCATTGGAATGTCAAACACCCACAATTGCTTATCTAGAGCCACGTCAGTAATAAGGTGAGGAATGTTTTATATAAAATTGACATATTTTGCATAACTTCATTTGGTAACCAAGGCACATGTAGGTGTAGTCTTTTTTGCAAAGTCATGCATGATAATTTTATAATTTAGTTACTCAACATAACAAATCAAAGTTCATCCTATAACAGCTGACAACGCCTTGTACGACTGAGGCAATAGCAATAGTTTTAAACGATAATGAAAAACATGGTATCATGCATATTGTTGAAAAAGGTGAAATGTAAACCATGGCAGATACTCTGTTAATGTAGAAACTCTTACAAGCACTACATATTCTGTTTCAAATATGCCTTTTCTCCTCCTGAGAAGGCTGAAGTTATATTTCAGAAAGTCAAAGACATCAAACTGACGCATAGAATACAAACTTAACTCAACTATCCAAGAAGAAAATTCTAGAGGCTAGCACGACATCCATGAGTGAACCACCAAAACAGGAAGGGTAGAGGGTTGGCTTCTGGTGAAACATCCTCAGCCAATCCTATCCCAGGATGTAAAACTCAAGCCATCAAAATGTTCCATGCAACTTCCGAAATGAAGATCAGAACAATGGGGGTAATGTTAACATTATTTTATCCAGTAATAATCAACCATGGAAATGATCACATGTTTTCCACTAGCTGATGTCCTTTGTGCTACAGAGTCTTTTAGAAGCTGCCTTTCTATTTTATAATCTCTTATATTGGTACTGTAAATTCATCCAGGGTACTGGTACTGCACTGATAAAAGTGTGTGCACTTTGTTCAGATCTATGAAAACAGGGATCCGTGGAGACAAAAAGCTTTTTGATAATGTAGCATTTATTAGTATGTACATGCTCCATGCGCATGATCACTCCATTTTCTTGGCAGAACTGTTGTACTAAGAGGGCTGCACATACTGTGTTGTGAATATTTTAACATAATAATGCATAATGGGCATTGGGCATAATGTGCTGGAACCTGTGTTTAGTGGACAACTTTTGGAGATCTCTATACCACACAGCATGTATGGTTACTGTAAGAGCAGCAACATACTTAACATCCCTGATGCAGGACGATTACTTGACGTAATGAAGCCTATGAATGCACTTAGGTCTCTAAAACTGAAATGAGATAGATTGATATGAGGGCAAAATACCCCCATACTATGGGTTTTTGTCTTATAAATATAACCCAGCGCTGGGTAAAATATGGACAAACCCAGAGACTGGGTTGTTGACCCAGCAGTTGGGTTAAATGTTTAACCCAACTTTATGGGTAGTTTTATTTAACTCAACTATTGTTTAAAAATGATTATATGGCTAGCTTAAAATATTTCACCCAGTGCTGAGTTGTTTTTAACCCAGCATTTTTTAGAGTCTATATACACCATAGTTTAGCAGCAAGAGTGCTGTTTTTTTCCTGAATATCTTCATGATTGCAAGTGTGATATTGATTTTACACAGCAGTTCAATAAAGCTGTCACTGGAGCGGTACCTTTTCAAAAGGTACACCTTTGTACCTAAAGAGTCCATATTGCCACCTTAAAGGCACATATAGTACCTAAAATGTACATATTAGTACCTAAAATGAATAGGAATTGGTATAGGAATTAGTTGAATAAGTAATATGTTTTTATGTAGTAGGTGTTATAAATATTAAAAGGGTAGAAGAAATGTTTATAGAGATGCTTTGGAATGTGGAGAATGTATTTAACTTCTAATTTTTTAATGTATGTAATAATGTATGAATGGTAAGTGTTGTGTGGACCCCAGGAAGACTAGCAATGCCTTAGGGCATAGCTAATGGGGATCCAAATAAATAAACAAATAAAATAAAAGGTAAATGCAAGTTTTGAAAAGGTACCACCATGGGACAGCTTTGTACGTTTTTTCCTAGAATGCAATGTGTTACATTTTAGACACAATACTGCCAATATTGCCTATTTTGCTCAACGAAAATAGTTCCAAACAAAGCCACAGCAGAACTGTTGTGAATCAATGTTTTTGAACGAACCGAGTGAGTCAAGTATCCCCCCACACACAGATGTCCAAGGTCTATGAATAATGTGTTCTGTAGGTCAATTTCAGGCTTAAAACATTATTTGACCCAAAGATTTCTCACCATGAAATATCTCAAATCTATTCCAGATGCTGTATCCCCCTTGCACCTGATGCTCCCCGTACTCCATAGCCCTAGTCCCATGCTCCAAAGACCACAAAACACCACACAGATGACATTTCAATACATGGGGAAGGGAATTCTTTACATTCTTACATTTTTTGTTTAGAGATCTGCCACATGTTCTGTTCTTTGACACTTCTGTCACTGGACACTGTAGTGAAAGACTGATTGAAATAAATGGTATTTAAATGATTTCTGCCAATATAAGAGAAAATTAGATTTTAAACACAGGCTATAGAAGCTAAATAAATGTGTCTTGGGCACCAAAGCTATAAATGAACCATAATGATTGATATCATACGCTAGGGGGCGCTGGTTTATAATCTGAGTAATTAATAATTTTGAGACAAGATTACTGAACGGTCGGAGCCTCGTATATCACGGGACACCTGAACCGTGTCTAATTTCCCTATAGGGACTGATTCAGGGTGTCTAAAAATAATGAAATAAATCTATATTAGCACAATACAATATGTACAATATTTCAAATGATTGCTTAGTTGATTGTGTGCTATAAAAATTACTGAACTAAGGTGGAACATTAAAAGCAAATTCACGTGAAGGCATTTTTATGTATGACTATTTCATGCATCTTTAGTGATTTTTTTTAAATGTTATTTATTTATTTATTTATTTTACTGGAGCACGAGCCTCCAGTAAAAATAGGCTTGTCTGGACTTGTCCGACATGAGAATCATTTTCTTTGATAATATTGCAGCAATCAAGTCATGTGCGTTTCCAATCAGCTGTTTATTATCAAAACTAGCGATGCCAGATTCTTGAATGAATCACTTATTTGATCTCATCGGTCAAACGGCTTTGCAACAAGGTCTGAAATTGTTTGCGATTCAGTTTGATTCATTTGGACAGTTCACTCGCGCACTGAATCATTACATCGAAATAGTAACGGGATATTTTATCGAGCACTGGGTGAGATGACCTAAACGGTAACACAAAAATCTACATTCAGAGAACTAATAGCCTATGTAATCAAATCTAATTAAAACAAATCTAGGAAATCCATTTTTAAATGGACAAATATTAATTACAAATATTTAAAACGGATAAAATGAAGTGTACAAAAAACATCAGAAAAAATGAACCATGTAAAGAAATGGCCTCTAAGCTTCAACTGTATGGTAGAGAGCAACAACATACTTTAAAATATTTCTCATGTTATACGGTTTTGAAACAACACAAGGGTTAGTAAATGATGACAGAATCTTTATTTTATTCCTTCAAGACAGCTGCTCATAAATTAGCCTTCTTTGCATAGTGTGTCAATAATGATTTATTGATATTCAGTTAAATATCTCATTTACTTAAAACCCTCAAGCACAGGGCTAATAAAAAAGACAGATATTTCATCAACCAGACAACACATATTGATGGAAAGGTACTTATCGGCAAGGGAACTGTGATTAAGAAGAACTGTTTGTTTGTTTGTTTGGGTCGTGAAGGAAACAGCTACTTCCTGTTGTAGACACACTTACAAGTGAGAGAGAAAAGTGAAAGGGGTTGATTGAGGCCAGTCCCACAGAACATAAAAACTGACAAATGTCCCAAATGCTTTGGAATGATAACTTGGCTCCTGCTTCCCAAGAGGGACCGTCAAACGAAGATCTGATTAAGTATATCTCTTAGACACAGCTCACGCAATGTACCATAGGGACAAGACTGGTGTAAAATCTAAAATTAACCTTTTTTCCTCATCTGCCAAAATGACTGGCAAAATGAGAATTTACCGGCATGAAACTATATTTTGAATTACTGTAACATTCAGAGTTCCAGTGATTAAACTATTTTGCATTATGTTCTGATTGTTTTGCCCCAAAAGTTCAGTACGACTGTTTTTTTTTTTTTTTTGAAGAAAAGCTTCCTAGCTAAACCTCTGACAATTTTTCCCCTGAACAATTCTTAGAAAATGGGTGACTGATATGCTTCTGACAATTTAATTTACAATTGATGCTTTTTATTTCAGTATTTTGGAAGGTCTTTAACAACGATGATGTAAATATGTAAGAGTATTTTTAGTAAATATATGACAGATTGTTTACACTATAATAATTAATACTTAATTAGTAAGGACACGTTAAATTGATTAAAAGTGACAGTAAAGACATTTATAATGATACAAAAAGATTCCTAATTAAAATAAATGCTGTTCCTTTAATCTATTCATCAAAAATGCTAAAGTATCACGTTATCCACAACACCATTAACCAGCATTGTTTTCAACATTGATAATAAAAAATGTTTCTTGAACACCAAATCTTTATATCATCATCATATGCTGAAAATTCAGCTTTGTCATCACAAGAATCAATTATATTTTAAAGCATATATTAAAATATAAAGTTATTTTACATTGTAATAATATTTCCCAATATTACAGTATTTGTGATCAAATAAATGGAGCTTCGGGGAGCATAAGAGGCCACGTTCATAAACTTTTGAACAGTAATGTACACTGACAGTATGTATGTATAGTGGATTAGCGGATTGTGTTATTAATTGTGAACTCATAAACACTTAACATTTATTGAATTAAAACACTTCAACAGAAGCATAACTTTGATGAAATATTAAAGCAGTCCAATTTAAACAATTAAAACACCCCAACTGAAAGAAAAACAAAGAATTGAATCACTTCACTTAAGAAATGTATTATATTTTAACTTATAGGTTCTCCCACCTTAGCTGGATGCTGCTGTCCCAATTTATCCAACATGTTCAGGTAAATTGGGATGGTAACAAAATGTAATATTTTTAAAAAATAGAACAAAGAAACTGGCTCATCATTGCATAAAATTGAAGGATCACATGAACACATGTAATACAAATTTATATTTGAAATACTGTTTGTATTGGAATTTAAACCATAACAATTTTAATAGACTTAAACTGAGTATGTGCACTTACCAAGTTCTTTCTCAGACCTTCCAGCATTTGAGTGGTTACCACGCCCATATGATTTACATTTTACACCATCTTTTTAGGAGCAATATTAATATTTAATACAACAAATTGTTTCACAAACCCAACGATGCCAGGAAATAAGTGGAAAACTGAAACAAAAATAAAGAATACCAAGAAGGGACAAACTACATCATAAACAAAGACAGCCTACTTCAGACAAAAAATACATGAGACATGAGACATATAAGTAAAAAATGAGGGACAAATTATAATAACAATCACAAGAGTCAGAATGCATAAACATTTCAATAACACAGAGTAAACAGATGGGAAGATATTAAATTAAACCAACAATACGACTTACGGTCATTTGTTAGTCATTCCTTCTCTAACTTCAAGAATTCTAAACTTTGAAATAAAAAGCTTCATAAGCATCATAGTTTGATAAAAAAAACAACATACTGAAATGAACATACTGTTTTATTTTTCATTTTACTACGCAAGTCTGTAAGTTCAAAGCATCAGAGATACATGGTATTAGGCTAATGTTATTTTGCTCTTGTAGTTCATAGAGTACATTCCTGTTAATTAAAACCCTCATGTGGTGTTTGGGTCCTTTTTGCTCTGAAAAAATTTTCTTTTTCCCGAAAATACTAGTTAATGTTATTGCATTGGACTGAAATTTTGTGTCTTCAAAGTGAATGGGAAAGAATGAAAGTAATAGAAACTATTAGTGTTCAGGAGCATGTTGATCATGTTCACGTTCACATATGTACGTGTGCTTGCAAACATAAAGGCCTTGGACCTTTTCATGTTTGGATGCATGCATACTCACGCTAACACACACACACACACACACACACACACACACACACACTTATACAAACCATTGGGAGTATTAAAAAGTTTTCTATTTCATCCTACCCTGAACTGCATCCAATATCATTTCATCAATCTGATAGTATAACTCTCTCTTTCTCTCTCTCTCACTCATCCACACACACACACGAACTGGCTTCACCCCTGCTTCAAAATAATCTTTCTTTCATCTTATTTCGTTCATCACACCTTCTAGACAAAATATTATGACAATAGGTATTGAGGCTTTCATGTTCTCACAAAGCAGACAAAAGTAAAATATCTCTGCGAGAGAACGCAAAAGGGAACGCAAAAGTTTTGCGAGGGAACGCAAATATCTTTTGCGAGAGAACGCAAAAGTTTTGCGAGGGAACGCAAAATATCTTTGCGAGAGAACACAAAAGGTAACGCAAATATCTTTGCGAGAGAACGCAAAAGTTTTGCGAGGGAACGCAAAATATCTCTGCGAGAGAACGCAAAAGGGAACGCAAAAGTTTTGCGAGGGAACGCAAATATCTTTTGCGAGAGAACGCAAAAGTTTTGCGAGGGAACGCAAAATATCTTGGTGATAATATAGCATAATGAGTGATTTATAAGCAATTTTTTGAGGCCGGGTCCTTTTTGCTCTGTAACCTCGTAAGTGTGATAGGGTTCTGAACACAACACAAGGGTTAAACAGCTACATGCTGCTTATTCAACAATCTGGCACACGGACAGCAGTCTGAGTATGTAACAGCCATTGATCCCTCTTAACGGTAATTATAATCACATATAACCTATAAGCAATTACTGATATCACTCTAATACATAAACATCTCCTGATTAGTTATCATTTGGTGTCAGTTATCTTTATCAGAGAGTTTTTGGATACAGGACACACTGACATCGGATGTTAAACCTAGATTAACCAGGTCATGACCAGAAGCTTCTCTGAGATGCTAAGAGTTAATTGTCAATTAAGAACACAACAATTCTATTTCCCCTACTGTTCGTGCCTACAGCTGTGACTGAGGGGAGAAAACGTGCCAGTGTTTTTTATGCTTTCCATTATCGACAGCTGTCTACTTTATATCACTTCCTCTGATTTACCTCTCCTGACATTCTCCTCACTCAGAATGCGATATGCAGTTGGGATGGAATGTGTAAAGGCATCCTGTTTTTCGAGCGGGACAAAGATGGCTGTTGGCGGTGCAACAGACATTGAGCTCAAGGGAGAGATGGACGCTGCCATTGTTTCAAATATTAATATTGTTGGGGGCATAAACCTCATGAACTTGTCAAAGTAATTTAGTATTTGTGTGTTCAAAAGGATTGCATCTCTGGTAAATTAAACTATCTTGAAGTAATATAAAAAAAAAGACAATTCTGTAAGCCTAATCATTTATTCACCCTAGCTGCAGTTAAGCATCATAAAAATAGGCCTATCATAAAAGTGGCTCATATTTTGTGCTGTATGGGAAGACTTTTGACACCATTTGATCGTAACTCAAGAACTAAATCAGTCCGATTAGTGAATGAATCATTCAGACTGGTTTTGTGAACAAATCAACGGATTCATTGAAAAATTAGACTCAAATGAATCGTTTGCGACTTTGAACAACTATAGGCTACAGCAAATAACCACTTCCAGTCTGTTTGTCACATAAACCTTGGCTTCTGAAAACTTGAAATACATAAAAGTGCACAAGTCATAGCATATATATTGTAATTTGGTGCTTGACTGTCCCAGTCAAGATTATTTTGAAACAAGTGGCCAGGAGAAACATCAAATGCTGTCGTAGATAAGAGATTTCTTATTATAATAATAATAATAATTATTATTATTATTGGGTTCCTTTTGTTTTTTATTTATTTTTTGTTGCAGACTTCCCGTAGTCCATCAAGTTCTTTTACCTGTGTTGCTCAATATTTGATAATTATTGAAAAAAATCCACTCAAATGAATCGTTTGCTAGTTCCCCCCCCGTGATTTACAGTGAATAACAACTTTGGAATATAGCATACAAGTCACAATAACTATTGTCATTTGGTGTTTGACTGTCCTAGTCTTTATTATCTTGAAAAGAGTGGCCAGGAGAAACAACTAGTAAATGATGAAATGTTCCTTGCTCCCAAAATCCCAGAGGTTTTGGTTCAGTATTTCATAATTAAAAGCAGTTTTATAAGGCTTCTCATACCAGTACAATGATGTAATGTAGACGTATATGTTTTTCCCTGGTATTGTGCTCATTGAAATTGCAGTTATCTCACCATCAGTCACTGTGGTCCATTCATGTGGCTGCATTTCTCACACATACTAAACACATTTAAATGAGCAGACATGGTGAGAAACCATGAGGCAATAAAGGTTATGCATTTGCTTAAGGAATGTCTGGATTGATATGATACACATACAGTAGACATGCAATGTATTACACGTTCAATAACAGAATAATGAAGTAATGCACGTTTTAGTCCATTTTAAATGTACAATACTCTTAGACTAAAAGGAGATACAAATACAATTTGTGAATAAAATAATCAGGATAAGTTCTTGGATTTTGGATTTTGGAAAATGGCCTTATGTGCACTGTTGGCTTATATTATCTATCATGACAGGAAGATGGAACCCATCAAGGCTGTTGTTGTTCTCACATTGCTATTGTCTACACGGTTTCTTTCCCATGCGCCTGCAAGCTTCCTGCCTAATTCACCTGCTCTACAAGAGTCTATCTTTCACATCACAACAACATGTCAATGTGTCCAAACTAATTACTTTTTAACCACGTACACACCCTTTGAGATTTCATACCAAGGTGCTTTGTCAACAGAGGAATAGGCAGTGATCCAGGGCAATTATACAAACCTACGTATGCAAGAGATAATGCCAACAATGTTTTAACATGAAGTGTAATTGTGGGCTATTGTTTTATTTTTTAACATAATCCGGTAATGTCCAATTCCTGCAGGTGACACAGAGACAAGACAACAGCAGAGTGACAGACGGATGTACTTCAGATACTTGTTATTTTGAGGTGAATTTATTAGGATTCTTAATAACAAATCTAATAGATTTCATATAACATATTCAGAGTATGTGAAAATAAATACATTTATGGAATAAATAAATTTCATCATAATGATACAAAACTTTTTTGTGAAACCATATTGCTGATACAATACAGGAATCTTTCTCTACAGAATTCTTAATGATTAAACATAATAATCACAAGAAAATATATGTATGTATACATAATAAGATTACATAAGGTTACATTAATAAGATTACAGCCTATAATCTTAAAGTGCATACTTATTGTGTGCTCTACACTGATAGTGCTCTAAAATGTTCCAGTGCTATTCAATAAATTGGAAAGTTCTCCAGCTTTTTTTGGCAAGATTAAATCTATTGTCCATCATAAGGTCATAACAACAGATTGCAACAACACAACTGTCTGCATCACTTATGAATACATATAATGCTAGGTAAAGCTGAATTGATATTAAAAACAAGGGCACGGTCCATATAGAGTGGTCAACCTTATGCTATATTCTCAGAAACATCCTATTATTATGCCAACTTTGAGAGCATTTAGGTTACAAGGAATCCAAATTGTTGCAGTTTGGGGCTCCAATTGTCGCAGTCCAAGATGCAATCCTTTTTGGAATGACACTCAATTTGGAACTATTGTTTGTAAATAATTAACTACTCAAATATAGGTCATCTTTTGTCTCTCCTAAAACATAATTAGTCACTTTTAAAATTTATTTTTACACGTTTTCTGTTTTGTTAAAATGGCTCCAATGGTGCCAATAAATTGTAGAAATACTGCAGTTTCTAACTATCTGTGCTCTTCCAACCAACTTTCATTAGCACTTCACCTGACTCTTTTATCTCTAACCATTCAAACTCTGTGTTTTTTTGACTAACTATGATCCTGTCAGGTAGCTCATAGCCACTTAGCTAACGTCCTGTTTGCACTACAGGACTGTCGCTAACAACTAAGCTTCTTTTGTTGACTTGCCTTCAATTCACAAATATCTCCTTCACGTCTCACAAGCCTTCATCTCTCCCATTAAACATGCGACAAAGGCTCGGTTTCCACAGGACTGTCCTTGAGGAAAGCTGCTTGATCGCAGCGTATGCATGTTCTGCTGCCCCTGGTTTCACAAGGGTCATTTTTTTGTTCAAGTGCTCGCACTCCCATCTCATCTAAGTAAGGACTTCATCTGTAGCCAGGTTTACTGGCCTTGGATACCTTTCCCATGGCTCTGGCTCTAGCCCTAACCAGGTTCCTGAAAAGTCAGATGGGTTTGTTGTAAGTAATGGTGTTAATGAGGACACATTCGCAGAATAAGGTGTGTAAACATGAATTTCGTGATTTGTGTAATGTGGCCTTACCTGAGGAAGGTTATAACGTCTGACCGAGCCCCAAGGGAGGAAGACTTCCCTAAAACCAGAACTCCTGGACTGGCATTTTGGGAGTTATTTAGGGCAGTCAGTTGATCTGATTTGGGTTGTTCCTGTTTTTTAGTCACAGGTTCAGATGGGTGAACCAGCATGATGGCAGGATTTTCAGAGCTTGGAGAAATATGCGCAAAATTAGTAAATGCATCAAAATAAACACTGCATTGTCTTATATGACTGCTATAATGGCTAATAAATCTATTAAAAAGTCAATAAGTATTGGGGAAGCTACTTCAAACTTTAGCTAGAAGCTAATTACAATTTCAAGTCTACTTTCGTTACATCATCTCTTTATAAACAGCATATAATGAAAATTTGGTGATGCTACACCGCTACTCATTACGGGTACAGCTAAGCTACACTTTAAAAAATACACTACAAACAACTAACAAATAGCTATATAGCTAACTATAACATGTTTGGTTGTGCTACATTGCTACTTGTTAAGAAAAACTAACTTTTTAATGTACAAAAAATGTTGTTTTGAAAATGCTGTTGAATATCTAGCAACATTAGCAGCATTGCAGCTAGTTAAGGCCCGTTTACACCTATATAATTGTAACTATATAATTGGAATCAATTTCAGAGTGACTTTTTTCAGCCGATGAATGATAAAAACGTTGACAATGAACCAGCTAAGACCAGTTAACAGGTTATTTGGTTGTCATAACAACAGATTACAACAACAAAACGGCATCGTTTATGAATACAGCTGCGTCCGAAAGCCTAGGCAGCTGACTTGCTGCCTCGCTACCTTACGAGGCAATGACTTTGCAGGCAGCGTTTTTGCACAAAGGCACCATATGAAACTGATTTTGGACAGGCTTCTGAGGCAGCGTAACGGTTTAATGATCTACAACAAAATAGTACGAGCTTTGGTGATAACTAAACAAATATTTAATTAATATAGTACTGATTTCTTGCTAGAAATAACATCAAAAGTGCAAAAAGTTAGTCAGAAATATACATTTACACACAAACAGACCAGCAAATGCAACTTTCAGACACCATCTTTATTTTTTAGCTCAACCGTCACGGAATGGAACACACAGGATTGTGGGATATCAAAGGATATCATCTATGCTGCCTTCAAAATTCGATCAGAAGAACGTACCTCCGGAGACAGGAAGTGAAGCAGAATTTGGATTCGGACGTGCCTTGATGCCTTCCTGCCTTGGAATGCTGCCTCCGAAGGCAGCATTATAGAGCTTTCGGACGCAGCCTACATAACTGTGGTTAAAAGCTGATAATAGATAAGACTGCTTTAATGACTAAGCAGCCTGTCATAATGACAATTTTTTTTTCTTGCGGTATCAACTAGCAGTCATGGCCTAAAAGCCATTAGCTAAAACTCTGACTCAGATGAAACTCTCTCCATTTTAGTAATTCTAATTCAGAAACATTCTCCTGTCATATAGTCTGGATTCTCCAACTGTGTTTGTCTGGTATCACCTCACACCCTCATGATAACTCCACACGCCCTAATCGTGCACACCCTTTCATTAAAAATAGCCTTCTAAAGAAGAATGACTGTCACTTCCCACAAATTTGCGCATGGCTGTCACTTGATCGGTAAGGTGCAGTTGAGAGATAAGGCTCACCTGTAGTGACAGAATGCATTGCATGTCTGATCTGCAGGACTGGCACAGAAGCAGCGGCCTGTAGACCTGCGCCGGCGAGCCAACGGACTGCCCAATCCATACACTGTGGTCTTACTGTGGAGGAGAGGAGACACCCAGAACGCATCCAGTCATTGATTAACTCATCAGAAAGGGGATCACAGGAATAAAATACAATGGGACTTTGTACTTTTTTAACTTTAAGCATGAGAATTACATCTGGCGCCAAAAGTATTCTAGACAAACAGCAATAAAATGCACAATAACTCAAAAGTGAATCTTTTTGAACTATAAAAACACTCTCATTGAAGTCACAAATGTGCACTGGTTTACTGAAACGGAAACAGATTTACGGAATACGTCCTGAATGTTTCCTTTCGGCATCTAAAGAGTCTTTGGCATTGGTTGAACTTCCGCTTTGGTTTACTTACATACGGTTTACGCAGGTTAGCCCATGCATGGGTCAACACTCACCTTGGCGTGTTCACCCAGATGATGTCCAGATGGCAGAAATAGTGGCATTCCGAATCCAGCTGGTTGTTGCAGGAGCAGCGTTTGCTCCTGACCCTATGGGTTGCAGACGGGTCACTCGGGTCGGTCTGGGGCACTAGAGGCAAACCCCAGCCTGCAGACAAGAGATATATTGTGGTCCATAAAACTTTCCGTAATCATTCTGGGCCGTAAAGCTCCAGCAGAGACTATATGACTGAGTCTCAGAGAAATTATGAGCTCCGTACACCACATGTTATTATTATTATATACTTTTATGATTTTGATTTATCACCTCACTCTATTCCCACTTCTCTCCGCTATCTTATGTAATGACGAACAAGGTCTCAGATGTTCGATCTTAACGAATAGCGGGCAGCTGTAAAGTTCACAGCTATTCACACACATCTGTGCTGAGTTGTCAGTTTTGGCTTTAATTGTCGACACTGAGGCGACAGATTAGTACAAAATGAATATGAGCCCCTGACTGTGTTCACATATTGTCAGACAGATGTTTAAAATTATAAACAGTTACAGAACTGTACGAAGCTGAGTTTAAAGTGAGTTTAAATGTAAAACAAAATTAAATTATAAATGTCTTATCTCAACAAGCTTGAGAATGAAGGCACAGTTAAAAAGGTATTTAAAATATAATAATATTTTTGTAATAATATAATATAAAATCTAATAATAATCAAGTAAAACTAAAATCATAATTCTAAAATCATTATATATAAGTAAATGCAAAGTAAATGTAAGGTTTCCAATTTTTTTATTATATTTTTATATAATATAAATAAAAATACTACGAATATATACTATATATTTATTAAAATCACTATTACAGGTGCATATTAAAAAGCAAACACTAATAAAAAAATAAAATGACAAAAAGACACACTTTAACTAAAATAAAAACAAGTTAAAAATCTTACAAAACTGTAATCTCCATTATACTAAATCTCCATTATACTAAAATAATATATACATATAATAAAGTTCACTAATAATCACTACCAGGGAATGTATGGCCTGATAAAATAAAATAAAATGCAATTAGCATAAAAATAGAATGCACTGTAAGACAAAAGCATAAATGCAAAGTAAATTAACATTTTAATAAAATTTAATGTAATAAAACTATCACTATAAAGATACATTACATTGTATGAGTGACAATTAACGTTGAGTGCCTCTGCACTGTCAAAGAAATCTGCCTTACAGGAACTGAAGATGAGCAATGTTCATCAGTGCATGAGCAAAGTTGGGTTTCCGTGATGGTTTGCCGTGACCGGTGCAAAGATAAGACACAGGGGCGCAGCCTCACAGGTATCGGGCTGAGTTTGCAAATGCGGCCCCCTAGCGTGGGATGTGCACACAGTGTCCATTCACAGACTTTCCAGCACATGTGTACGGAGTCAGCAGCAGCCGCTGTGGGTCATGCAAATGCATCATAACATAATCTCACCACATACTTTGATTAGCATGTTTTATCAACTGCATCGTAAAACCCAGATGAGAGTTTGCTGAAGCACTTCTCTCATCGCAGCTGAGAAAAGTCCCTCGTGCTGATAGAAATATTAATATGGAAATCATATTGAATTAGTAATTTGGACATTGCATACATCATCCCACATTCAGATGGAAAGATTTTATGCACTGCAAATATATTTCCAATATTTTTGGGAAGGACAGGATGCTTAAAATCACTTTTATAGTTGACAGTCTTAAATATGTTCTTGAAAACTTGGTTAACTTTTTTTCCATGCATAAATTTGAACTTATATATGTATATATATATATATATATACACACACACACACACACACATATATATACA
>NW_015548184.1:2505293-2506392 GCF_001515605.1 Sinocyclocheilus anshuiensis
TCACCATATTCTAATTTGTTGAGATAGTGAATTGGTGGGTTTTTGTTAAATGTGAGCCAAAATCATCACAATTAAAAAGTGTGCATTGAATTTATTTAATACACGAGTTTCACAATTTGAGTTGAATTACTGAAATAAATGAACTTTTCCACGACATTCTAATTTACTGAGATGCACCTGTATATATACACACACACACACACACCCACACCCACATATACATTATATATATATATATATCGTCTTGTGCTATTTATGAGCTAGAAATGAGCTTTAGCAGACATTTGGCAGAAAGTTTTCTTCTCAGCGCTGCCAAATCCTATCTTCTGCAGATGGATGAAAGAATGTATGACACTGCAGGAAGTCACTGCAGAGTGATAGAACACATTCCTCTGCATTCCACAGACAGACAGAGGAGGGAAGGGGAGTGCACTCTGATTAAAGACAGTGGTTACATTTTTAGCTTCTTTATCATCCTTGAAGAATAGTTAACACAGAATATGATTTTTTTTATACGATAAACTTTAGCTCACAGTTAGTAGGACTTGGGTGTTCAATGAATTCTTGATTCTGATTGGTCAGTCACAATATTCTGCAGTCACATTTTATTATTCATTTGAAATGTACAGAATCCACTGCGCTCTATTAATGTGTAATGTTTAACCTGTTGTTTCAAACAGTGCACAGTTAAAATACTTTATCCTTGCCATTATCACAGTAAACAGATTAAAAGACACTTAAAGCTTAGCAGGATTTATATGATGATTAGCGATTAAATCTTTTATTTTCCCGGAACTTTTTTCCTCGTTTCATAAATATGTGACATCTAAATTAGGAAATGTCATATTTTACGCGATCGATACCGCTTTAACATGAAACAAAATAAAAAACACTTATTGATTGAAAAAATCCATTTGTACTTGAACTTCCTGTTCATTTACATTCATGCTACCACAGCAAATTAGTCTGAAAACAGCAGCCACTCACTCATAAACACAAACAAGCACATGGTGTGTAGCATTAGCATTTAAAGGGGTCATATGATGCAATTTCATTTTTTCCTTTCTCTTTGGAGTGTTACAAGCTCTTGGTGCATAAA
>NW_015548184.1:2506737-2518219 GCF_001515605.1 Sinocyclocheilus anshuiensis
TGATTCCTGGTTATATATAAAGGATTGCAGCAGAATCTGGGAGCCAGACCTGCATTTAAAAAAAAAAGATGAATTCAGGTTGATGTCATAATAAACAATTCTACCATGAGTTATATGGTAATTCGTATAGAAAAAATATATAATTTTTATCGTTTTAATTTTGTTCAGTAAAAATTAACAATTCTGCAAAAACAGTGTAGTTTTTCTGCATATAGTAATTTTCTGTTAACCAAGTAGCATTTTTACTTAAAAAAAAATTATTCAGTGGCGGAAACGGGCTTCCATAGTATAAAGACAATCTCAAGTGTCAGACTGTTGCAAAAACAGAGACTGAACATAAAACACATTGTTGTGGAATTCAGACACATTCAGATTTTAATCGCTTGACCATTTAACCTGTAGATTTCTATTGATTAATGATTGTACTACTTACATTTTTGGTTTATGGCATGAGAATGAGAATTACACAAAGCTTGATCCTGGTGCGATCATATAACTGAGCTCAATATCATTCTTTCTATTGCATTTCTTATTGAAGGAAACCAGACTGAAACAGAACATTGTCTGTTCTTATTCACAAAGATCCTCAGTAAACACTTATTTAGTAGTGTGAGCAACTGATTAAAAGTAATAATCTAATATAAGATAGTCTGCATAAATGCCGATAGCACAGCTTGTATTGGAATCTTTTCATATAAAAATTTGATGAAATGATAGAGTGGCTTCAAGGTCTGTGCAACGTTCTCCACAGCAAACACATTGGTCACACACAGCTGTGGAACTCTACATGGATAAAACAAAAAATATTACGTCACTGAGTTTGAAAAGTCTCAAGAAGAATAAACTAAAAAAAAAGAGACACTTCTGAAATAGCCTTGGACAAACTGCCTTTAGGAAGTGAACAGTTGATCTGCCACGTCTCAGACTCCAATGTTTTTCGCTTGGGAATAGAAATTCTTGCGGAAGCCCAGTTATTTGACTCTACACTGCTATCTTTTTTCTTCCGGAAACTATAAAACCTGGTTGGAACAGGCCATGAATGCCTCCCACACAGCTCACATAAGTCCACCTGCTCAGGTCCCAGTGGGAGCGCTAGAAAATGAGAATGAAAGTGGCATGAATGAACAGACTGCGCCATCTGCTGGTCGCAAAACACTGGACACCATCATAAGCAGGTTTAGTAATTCCTGGTGTACCTTTTATTGGTTCAGAAATGCAAAATGTCTGACAAATTTGGAGGGCATTTGATCCACCCAGAACTTGACCGACTTCACTGAAAAGCCTGTCCAGTTTCTTTAATATAAGATAGTCTGCATAAAATTAGTCGTGAATGAGGAAACATTTCACATTATGTCCTACTGTTTATGCCGATAGCACAGCTTGTATTGGAATCTTTTCATATAAAAATTTGATGAAATGATAGAGTGGCTTCAAGGTCTGTGCAACGTTCTCCACAGCAAACACATTGGTCACACACAGCTGTGGAACTCTACATGGATAAAACAAAAAATATTACGTCACTGAGTTTGAAAAGTCTCAAGAAGAATAAACTAAAAAAAAAGAGACACTTCTGAAATAGCCTTGGACAAACTGCCTTTAGGAAGTGAACAGTTGATCTGCCACGTCTCAGACTCCAATGTTTTTCGCTTGGGAATAGAAATTCTTGCGGAAGCCCAGTTATTTGACTCTACACTGCTATCTTTTTTCTTCCGGAAACTATAAAACCTGATTGGAACAGGCCATGAATGCCTCCCACACAGCTCACATAAGTCCACCTGCTCAGGTCCCAGTGGGAGCGCTAGAAAATGAGAATGAAAGTGGCATGAATGAACAGACTGCGCCATCTGCTGGTCGCAAAACACTGGACACCATCATAAGCAGGTTTAGTAATTCCTGGTGTACCTTTTATTGGTTCAGAAATGCAAAATGTCTGACAAATTTGGAGGGCATTTGATCCACCCAGAACTTGACCGACTTCACTGAAAAGCCTGTCCAGTTTCTTCATTTCAAGTCTTAAGGTCGTAACTAAAAAAAAACTAACTATTAACAAAAAGTGTAAAGAACAATAAAAATGACAATAGAAATCCCTTTGAAAACCAAAGTAAACAAAACATAGGCATTTTCATATTTTCACATGGCAATAAATATGGACCATAGACTTTCTATCTGTACAGAGACAATTTATCTAATCATTTAATCACTTGTATTATAAAAAAATATGACTTCAGTGCAATTTCCCTGCAAGGCTTGCCGCTGAAACCTTTGTTTCTTGTCTATATAACAGCAACGCCTGTCTCGTTTACCCTAACGTATAAAGAAAATCCTTTCTCTTCTTCAAATACCAGCTCATTTGAAACACCCCCCAAAAAAATCTATTCATAAAAAGAACTCACAGCCTTTTTTATCTTTGACACTTCAAGCAGTAAATCTGGACAGAAAAAGGCACACATCACTAGAATACTGGACAAGAGACGAAATATTGGAATTACTCTCGATTTAAGTTTTCACCTTGGTCATATAGAAATGTATTCATACCCATTCTTAATGTTTTGCAAGTACATGTTTTTTTTCTTTTTTTTTTACATATACATATTCAAATAGATATATTAAGATTGCAATGTCAATAAAGATACAGGAAGGACAGACGCAATCGATTTACAGAAATATTTTTTCCAAGGAAAAAAAAAAAGTGCATCATATTACAATCTTGAATATTGCAGAACAAACATTTACCAAGTTACCAATAGTATTGAAAATTTTGTATATAAAAAATAAGCGCATTACAAAAAACAATAGTAGTATTAGCAGTAGAAAGCATTTCACCACTGTGCACAGAGGCTTTTAAGTGCTATCTGGATCACCTTCCTGGCTCTGAGGAGCACTGCCAGATCCTGAACATCCTTCTGAAAAAGAGCCACTTCCCCCGAGTGGCGCCGCTACAGACTTTTCTGTCGTTTCACGTGAGGAACTCGCTGCTTCCCCCTGCAAGATCCTCTCGGCTCCTTCATCGCTGTCTGCCGCTGCTTTCCTGGATGTTTCGGGACCGAAGGTGCGAGTCTTTGTGGCGGAGCTCGAGTCGCCATATTGCTTTCTGACCTTTGCAGTCCGTTGCTCCCCTCCACCTGGTTGTGAAGGGGGGAGTTTGGGTAACGTCAAGCTTGTACTGGGACAAGACAGGTCAGACCGGCTGGCTCCCCCATCTAGGCTTTTTGTCCTGTTGTCCGCCAGAGTCCTTTGCGGACTGGTTTCTGGAAGCGAGATCCATGGGTAATCCCTCCTGGTGAGGGAAAAAAGGGAGTCCTCTTTGGGAGAGGTGGGCGAAGGGGTGGAGGATGACTGTCGTTCCAGCTTGGGGCGTGATCGGGGTCTGAGCTGCACCATTTGGATGCCCCCAATAGGAATCATGTGATAGGGCATGCGGGCTTGATCTTGGGAGTGTAAAGGAAGGTGGCTAAACATGCAGTCCACTGTCCGTGGCGTCACAGGACTTGGAGGGAAAGACTCACTTGGAGAGAAGCGTAGGGATGGGGAAAGCAGGCAGGGATCCGGGGGCATACGCTCCTGTAAAGTTGGTTGAGTACCAGGCCTGTCCTGTAGGGGGAGACATGGCATTGCAATCAAACAAATATACAGGTGCATCTCAATAAATTAGAATGCCGTGGAAAAGTTAATTTATTTCAGTAATTCAACTCAAATTGTGAAACTCGTGTATTAAATAAATTCAATGCACACAGACATACTTTCCAGAAGGCCAACAATTCACTAAAAATGTTTTTTTTTATTGGTCTTATGAAGTATTCTAATTTGTTGAGATTGCATTGGTGGGTTTTTGTTAAATGTGAGCCAAAATCATCACAATTAAAAGAACCAAAGACTTAAACTACTTCAGTCTGTGTGCATTGAATTTATTTAATACACGAGTTTCACAATCTGAGTTGAATTACTGAAATAAATGAACTTTTCCACGACATTCTAATTTATTGAGATGCACCTGTATTCCTTTGTTTTACGGAGTCTTCATTTTTTAAACTGCTTTACTCATCGTTTTTGTCTTTTGACTAATATTTTTTTTTTCATCATATTTTCCTAGCCAGTATATATTTTTAATGTAGCATTTTTTTGGTTTGAGTTTAAAATATTTTCCGATTATCATCGTAATTTACACTTTTTGTTCATAAAAAAAACAAAAAAAACATTAGTCAACATTCATTTAATAATAATTAAAAAAAATCCGACACAGGCTGACAGGAAAAATGTGCCTCTACCTAAATTCTTGTCAAAATAAAAAAAAAAGCATAAAAAAATAAATAAATAAGAAAGACTCACTGCAGTTTCCAGCAGAATGAAAATTAATGGCAGTAAAACACCAACAACTTTTCACACAATTTATGCCCCCTGGGGCAGGGGCAGATTATTATTTTCATGCAGTTCCTTGCATAATACTATGTTATGACTTCAAAACACTTTTTACCATATGCATCATTTCTAAACTAATCACATAAACTGCTACAAATGTATGTCTTTTTAACAAAGTAAACTTCCTTGGTAGCTCAGCTGGTACAGCATTAAACTTAGGATGCAAAACGCTTGGGTGCGAGTCCCGTGAAACAAAAAGACTTGTAAAAGTAAGATAAAATGGCATAACTGCTCTATCAAATGCTTTTACCTCAGGTTTGCCTTTGCCGTGATACATACAACTAATATAATAAAATGTTGCCACAATAACATTCATCTGTTTCTAAGAAAACTGAGCTTTTACGTAACATTTGCCTTTGCTAGGTAGGGTTTAGTAGGTGGTAAATTATTTTCAAACATGACAATGCACTCACTTACTCCCGCCATATGTACAACAACCAACATCATAGAATGTTGCCATACATTTTTTTTTACTTTTATCTCATGTTAGTTTTTGCTAGGCAGAGTTTAGTAATTTAGGTGCTGTTATTTTCAAATGTAACACAACATTTGCCTTTCTTTTCCGAACTGTTGCAATACGTATAACAACCAACATAATATAATGTTGCCACATTCATGTTCATCTCTTTTTTGTGCTATTAGCTCACTCACTGGACATTTTACTTTGAAAGTGCCGAGAAGAAACGTAATATTGAAAACATTATTTAAATTATATTGCGTTACCCACCTTTTGACCGTCAGTAGCTGGTGTGCTAGGCTCCCAGTGGAGCCCTGCGGGTGAGCTGTGCGGCCGATGCTGGGGCTTTAGGGGCATATGAGAGGAGACAGCTCTTGCGCTCCTGTACCGTGCCGGGGATACAGGCCTCAGAGGTGAGAGAGGCTTGAAAGGGGAGAGGGCTCTGATGGGTGACAGGCCCCTCTCTGGGGAAGGAGAGAGATGACGGCTGGGTGAGGACAATTCAAGCCTTGGAGACAGGCTTCTAAGGGGAGAGCCTTCACTGCTAGGGGAGAAGGTCCTCGGGGAAACCTCCCAGCCCTTGCGGGAGAACGACGCCCTCTTGTTGCCTGGAGATGTGGCTCGTATGCCAGGCCACGGTCTGTGGGGTGAGGAGTATTCCTCTTTGGCTGTAGGGTCAGCGGGCTCGGTCTGTGAGCCTTGGCCACTTTCAGAGAGGTCACCTGTGGATTGACGAGTATCAGTGGAACAGGCTGAAGATGGTTCATCGTGGGAAGAGAAGTCTTCTTCCTCATCCTCATCATCTTCTGCTTCAGAATCGTCAACATCAGAGAACTGGTGCCCCTCCTGTTCTTCTGACTCACACACTCGCTCCTCACTGCCTCCTGTTGGACAGAAATGAATGCGTTCATAAATGTAACAAAGGAGTCAACACACAAAATAAATAGATACAACTTAAAAATGAACCAAAGGGGAGATCGAGGTCAGCTGTCACACTTTTTAATCCAGTTAATATTTCTAGTTGTAGACTCATTTTAGTATTACTGTTCAAAGGTCTGGGGTTGATAAGAAGTCACTTATGCTCACCAAGGGCATAACTCTATCAAAAATAGAGTTAAAAATAATATTGTGAAATATTACAATTTAAAAGAATTGTTTTCTATTTCCTATCGCTTTCCTATTGTTATCTATCTATCTGTCCGTCCGTCTTTCTATACATACATTTTTATTTCAGTTTTAGTTTATTTCAGTACATCAAGTTAAACTAGTTTATTTCATATTTTTTATTTTTATTTTAAATCAATACATTTTAAATTACAATCATTTTAATTGTAGTTTCAGTTTTAGTTCCAGTTAGCCATAATAACTGGTCACATGATCCTTCAGAAATCATTCTAATATGCTTATTTGGTGCTCAAGAAATATTTATTATTACTATTAAATGTTTAAAACAGTTGTGCTGCTTAATATTTCTGTGTAAACTGTATTTTTTTCAGGATTTGATGAACAGAAAATATAATTTTTTGTAACATTATAAATGTATTTACCATTACTTTTGCTCAATTTAATACATCCTTAAAAATATTATTAAAAAATTACCAACCCCAAACTTTTGACAGGTAGCATAAAACGAAAGGCACGTGGCAACTTACCTCAACTTGACATTTATAAAAAATTACCTTGTCCCGAAAACACAATTCAAACCTTCGTTAAAATTCTTCATTATATAGTTGATATTTGTCTGAATGTATACTAAATGTGGTTTTATTGTGTTCACTCATTCATCAAACAGCTACAGCAAAAATCAAGAAAATATACATGCATCATTTTGACTCAAAGCTCTTGTGACAACTATCCCCAGTCTCCTCTGATAAACTCTCATTAATCCCCCATGGAAAGCTATATATAACATTCAAATGCAAAAAGAAAAAAAAATTTTTTTGAGCAGTGCTTCATTCGTCAACTACATTTAAAATATAGTGAATGGAATGTGGCTGAATGAAATGTCCTTGTAGCTCTTAGATGCACTGAGAATGAAAAATGTCAAGAAAAAGACAAAGTAAAAGAGAGAGACAGACAGGGAGAAAGGCAATTTTCAGTTCTGGCTTTATATAAACACGGTAAACTGAAGGTCAGTCTTGCTTCTCTTTATAGCAAACTATTTTCATTGGCTTCTTTCAGCTTTCAAGTCTGAAAGCACACCGCAAGGTTGACATCACTTTTGCACCAATGAAGCAAACAAGCTAAAAAAATATCTGGATATGGTGGAATATGTTCTAGAATTAGTCTGTAGCCCAAAGGGTGAGCAATTTAAGCTTTTGAAATTTATACTTCACTATACCACAAGCCATCTACATTTTCAATGTGTGAAGTATCATATGAATGTAATGTAACACACTAAACTACGCCTGAATGCAAGGAATCATTAACTGAGAACTGTGGAAGATGGCTTAAATGATCAAACAGCAGCTACATATCGTCACTCACACCCCTGATGCCCATCAAACCACAAAAACTCTTTTTGGCAACCCTACCTGCTTCCTCAGACTCCAGCTCATCCACAGATGACTCTGACACACCCATCTCCAGGCATTTCTTGCCGTGGGCCTTGGACTTCATGTGTTTGGTAAGGTTCCCTTTGAGGAAAGGATATTCTCAATTACACAATACAAAAATCACATCTTTTTGTGACAAGAACTCAAACACAGAGGAACTGTGATGTAGCTGGATGGGATGTGTTTGAAAAAAGATATATGTCTACCTTTGGTTTTAAAGGCGAAGTTGCAGTGCTTACAGACGTAAGGACGGACGTCTGTATGAGTGCGAATGTGCTTTTTTAGCATGCTGGGCTTCTTGCAGCGAATCCCACATTCTCCACACACATATTTTCCTCTCCCTCGACCCCGAACATATACATAGTTCTCATTTGACTTATACCTGCTCAGGTGAGAGAGAGAGAGAGAGAGAGAGAGAGAGAGAGAGAGAGAGAGAGAGCAGATTCATTAAGATGAATAATATAAAGATAGAGTCTTCACTTTGGCAGGATCCTGATATAAATTTTCCAAAACACTGAATCTCTTATTAGAAGAGGTCTGGACTGCCACTATATATTTTCAGCACTTGTCAGGCCACTGATGGTCTCAAGAAACCATGCTTTGGTTCAAACTATGTGTTTTTTGCTGGCAAGACAATTCCAATTGAGGACAGAGAGATAAAATTGGCCATATAAAAAATGTATTAACTCCATATCATGCGTCTACTGAAGGTCTCTTACAAAATACAAGTTTACCCAATAAACAAAGCATTGCAAGAGATTTAGTTGTATTTAATGGCATTCCTTTATATTTTTATATTCCTTTTATATTCTAATACAATCAGGAATGTATAAAACAATGCTTTAAAAAGTAAACTTGGCTAGAAACAAAAAGAGTAGGATGAGAGAGAAAAAAACAGAGAAAGACATGTTACATTGATGCTAAATACGCTAGATAACTAGTCCATAGAGAAAGTAATTTGTGTTGAAGATTAACAATAATATATACATTCATTTTGTAATACTGTTGCAGTGCCTGTGTGGTTGCTAGGCTGATTTTTGTTATATTAGACTATTCTTTTTAGCAAACACATTAACCTAATCTAAGATAATAAGATAACTTAAATCCTCATTTCATATCCATATATTTATTTAATAAGCAGAAAACTGCAGAGCCAGTCAGTATTGCAAAATAAACCTCTTTAGGACGATATAAGCAACAAACATAAATCATTTTAAATAATACTTAAAAATGTAATAAAAATATTAGATATAAAAAAAGCGAATAATAAAAAAATAAGCATATATTTTATGAATTTTACAATAGTATATAATTTATTATTATATTTGTAATGATAATTATTATATATTTAATGTTCGCTGCTCAAAAGCTAGATGTGACAATCTTTGTTACAGGCTTATGAGGCAATGCTGCGAGTCCCACAGTCGGAGAGAATATATTAATGTATAATTGCATTATTGACTGCTAGAGTATGAATCCTGATCTGCTTTATGGCAGCTATGATAGCAGCAGGATGGGATGTGTTTATATAGACAGCGTATGCATTTTGAAAGCGGTCTGTAGGCTTTCATGAAAAGTGTAAAAATGGATGGGGTGGAGAGAAAATGACTTGCTAAACATCTGTTTCTATGTAAAAAAAAAAAAAAAAAAATCTAGTACACTCCATTTTGTAGGACCCAGCTTTCATTCAGGACACTGCAAATGCAATCAGAGGGATAACATTAAAGTCTTTTAATATACAAACACACCTGTCGACTATTTTTAGAAAGGTGTCTTTGAAAGGGGCCGGTGCCTACAGAAAAACTGGCACCTTTGTCCTTCAGTAAGATAGTGTTCTGCTCATGAGGAAGAAAGCAAACAACAAATACATAGTTATGAGAGGTGCAATGACAAAAGGGTGCTGATGGATGTGAGAAGTTTTGGAGACAAAACGGAGTGTGTGTGCGAGACGGAGAGCGCAGAGACTGATGTGATTAGGGAGTGCAAGGCGGAAGAACCGCATGAGCGAAATAAAGGCAGCAAGAGAGGCAAAGGAAGCAGGGATAAAAATGCAGGCTGTGAGTTGTTGCCGCAGTTTAAGCACTCAACCACACTGAGAGCCCCGCATAAGCAGATGAATTCAAGAGACCCAGCTAATGAATCCAAAGCTTTTGATATTTACATGTCAGCTTTCCTATCTCTCCTTGTTATTATCCATTCATCCATCAATCTGCTGTCCTTTCATTTTTTTATACTAAAAATTATATTCAAACAATCTACTACAAACTAGGGCTGCACGATTATGACAAATCATTGTTTCCCTTCATAATGTACTCATGAATATTAATGTTGTGTAGTGTTTTGATTATCTTATCTCAACAAATTAAACAAACAACAGTTAGTTATTGTTCCTAAGAAAAACTAACAAATGATTATCTCACTGTGAAGTTGTGTGGACAAGAAATTCAGGAATTATTGTATTTATTCAAGGTGATTTGTAATCTTGATGTTTTTACTTGTTAACTGTGCCATGCAGATTTAGTTAGCACAACACTAATGAGCAGCAGACTTCAAAAATAAATCTGCAGAGCTACTGTCTAAGTTATCAGCACTCGCTCTACGCTCCATCCAAATTCATACCTTTGAGCAAGTTGTGAATTCTGCAGACAACTGAACAAGGCAGGATAAATGAAGTCCCTAATGATTCGTAGTCTCACCTGTACTACCATGTCTTTGTCACTCACACAGCAAATAAACAGAAAACCTCAAGCTGAGCAGCAACTGTGCTATAATTGGCATTTACAAAATGCACTTTCATAGTGGGAAGATAATGAATAAATTGCACTTTTAGTACTCTTTAACATGACTTCAGACTGTATATGCTATATAAATATTAGATAATAAAATACTATAAGAAAATGTTGTATATAGGGAAGCTCAACTATTTTTAAAGAATACATTTCCAGTAAAGAACAAGAAAGGCTATTAATAATCTTTCATTCTGCAAAAGTATTATAATACGAAAGGCTCAATACAGAGCGGCACATAAAGCTTACGCGCATCCCGTGCGCAGAATGATACGCTTGAAGCAACACGGAGTCACAGCGCGCAGCATAAAAAAAGTTCAAAGCACAAAGTGAAGAGATATTGATGCGTAGTGTATTAAATCTGTGTGATAGTTTATTGAGCCTTTCCTTTTAACAGTTTTAAATTTCAGTTACTGTGCGTTCTTAGAGAGAGTTTAATCGTTTTGACTGTCATAACCGAACGCGGCACGCAGTTTGAATACTGAAAGGAGGATGACAGACAGCCGCAGCGGAGATAAGAGTTTATGTGAACTTGACTTAAAGTGCCCCTATGCCATTTTTAAGGTTCCTAGGCAACTGTGCTGTAATTGGCACTTACAAAAATGCACTTTCATGGCAGGAAGATAATGAATAAATTGCACTATTAGTACTCTTTAACTAGGAATGCACAGATACCATTTTTTTCAGATCCGATCCGATCCAATACCAAAAATTCTGAGTATCTAACGATACTGATCCGATACCAGCACTGTTTTTTTTTTATAATCAATGTAGAATTTCTATACCTCAGTGTGTTGACCTGATCATCACGGTTTTGTGTGTTAAACACAATCTACTAAATACAGACAACTTCATTTTAAAGAAAAATAAATGAAAAAATATATAATCATAATCTATGACAAAAATACTATATTTTTATAGTATATAAAATAGTATATGCCATTTCCTCAGTCTAAAGTTAATGACAATTGATGCGTAGTGTATTAAATCTGTGTGATAGTTTATTGAGCCTTTCCTTTTAACAGTTTTAAATTTCAGTTACTGTGCGTTCTTAGAGAGAGTTTAATCGTTTTGACTGTCATAACCGAACGCGGCACGCAGTTTGAATACTGAAAGGAGGATGACAGACAGCCGCAGCGGAGATAAGAGTTTATGTGAACTTGACTTAAAGTGCCCCTATGCCATTTTTAAGGTTCCTAATATGTGACCCTGGACCACAAAACCAGTCGCTGGGGTATATTTGTAGCAATAGCCAAAAAAACATTGTA
>NW_015548184.1:2518316-2518738 GCF_001515605.1 Sinocyclocheilus anshuiensis
CGGTTCCTAATATTGTTTTGGGAGTCTCCTACAATAGGATTACATGCATGCAAGGTCAAAAAACGCTTTCGTTTCCCCAAAATATGCATTTAACCTCATTTTCCAGCGATTCTCAAACGATTCGTTCAAAGCAGTTCAAAGATTCAGTCTCTCTAAACCCCTCCTTTCTGTGAGCCTGCTCTGTTCTGATTGGTCAGATGGCCCAGTCTGTTGTGATAGGTCTACCGCGTACAGCGTGTGTCGGAAATGATACGCCCATTGCCATAGTTCCGTATTTTGAATGCGCGATAGAAAATATACACATCTATTATTTATCATACTTGTGATTCAGTGGAGCCAGCTGGTCCAAATAAACTGGGTACTGAGCTATCTTTCAAGAGCGAGTGTTTTATGAATCCCACGCTGAACTCCCCGAGATTTGG
>NW_015548184.1:2518781-2519055 GCF_001515605.1 Sinocyclocheilus anshuiensis
CGATTAATCTATCGACTAATTTATCGATTAATCTAAACGATTAATTTCCCACAAAAAAAAACAAAAACAACAATTTTAAAGAACATTTTATTAAACTTGCAACTTTTCCATTCAGTAGTGTACCATAAAAAAGTATAAATGAAAACAAGCCATTGACTAAATTTAAAACTAAAAGAGTAAAAATGTAAACAAACCTAATAAAAATGAAATAAAAAGAAAATAATTACAAAAGTCTGAGAAAGTCAGCATGTTCTTAATGTCAATATATCCACAT
>NW_015548184.1:2519654-2521908 GCF_001515605.1 Sinocyclocheilus anshuiensis
AAAAAAATGAATTTGGAAATAAAACGGATTTCATAGTGCCCTATAATTATAATTAATTTTTTTGTGGTAATAAAAATAGATGTAAGTGAACAATAGCCTTTAATATTACTTAAAATACATATATAATAGGAATGAGGCAATAATAATTAGTTCAAATAAAGTATCAAAAGCAAGAAATCATATGGTTTTATTGAACAAAACTGTTAAAATACTGTATTATAATGTAATAGAGCCACTGATCTATATATAATTATAAAATAATATAATATAATCTCTATTATAGATCAGTGAATAGAGCTAATGTACAGTACGCATTACAACAAAGGCCTGCAGGGTGTGCCAATGGCCTGACAATTGTTTTTACACATTACTGTGCGATCTAATACTTGTTTAATATTGACCAAGCATCATTTAATTCAAATGTCCACTTAATCTTTAATATTTAGCCATTTATTTACGACAGAAATGCTATAGCCATTGTAATTTAATGAATATGTGGACATCAAAACGTGTAAACGCAGAGTAAGGGCTTAAGCTTTTATTTTGAAACTGCGAGATAATGATGTATTCTCCTGTGTTTGCGTGGATTTATAAATGATTTACCTTACAAATCTGATGAAATGGCGCACGTTGCGTTCCCAGATGAACGTTACAATAAACCCAAACTCACAACAACATGCAGAGATAGAGTTTGAGACGCTCCATACATGTAAATGATAACAGTTCCTGTGGAACAGCATTTACTGTGAACGGAGCTGCTGTGAGAGGCACGTACGTAACCTACATGCCTATAACTGCATCACATATAATTATTTAATTAAATCGTAGCGTTTGTGAATTCACAGTTACGCTTAATTATGATTGTTAAACGGGTTTAATATATCATGAGGCCTTGGAAAACAGTCTAATAATGTGTTTTATGGATTCTCGTCCGTGAAATGCGCCACTTCCAGTATTTTGCCGCTTAGTCGACGCAGGCAAAATGAAGTCGAGGATCTTTTAAAATCGAATAGTCGAATAGAATCGATGAATCGCGACAGCCCTACTTTATTTATCGTGCACTTTCAGCTTTACAACTTTGCTGATTGTTTACATTCACATACAGCTACAGTACATTACACACTGCATGAAAGGCAATATTGGAAATGGCATAATAGGGGCACTTTAAATATTCACCTCTACCTCACATTAAACTATGTAACGGCTTCAGAACACTTGGGATATAGTGCACGGAAACTTTATGGTGCTTTATAATGTTTTTGTGCCTTTTGTGGGGCTTAACAATAACACAGAATACTATATGTACAATATCGGATTTGGATCAGTCTCCTCTGACCGATACCCGATCCGGCAAAAAATGGCAGATCCGGCAGTATCGGATTGGTGCATCCCTATCTTTAACATGACTTCCATCTACATATGCTATATAATTATTAGATAATATTATAGGTAAATGTTGTACCTTGTTGATAAAAATATGCTGGTTAGGTATGTTTTGAAGCATGGCAGCTGGTTTGAGCTGGTTAAATCTGGTCCTTAGTTGGTCACAAGCTGTTTTATGCTGGTCCTGAGCAGGAGCTAGTTGCTCAACTAGCTTAGGACCAGCACATGACCATCTTAAACCAGCTCATGACCAGCTAAGGACCAGCTTAAACCAGCTGTACTGCTTCAAAACAGGATATATAACCAGCATATGCTGTTTTTTACAACAGGGTATATAGGGAAGGTCAACTATTTTTAAATAATGCATTTTCAGTGACAAGCTACTTGTTCCAATAAATAGCAGTCTAGTATGACAAAACGTTACATCGCTATTTTTACAATATTGTATTGTTAGTACCTTGTAGTATAGTTAACTATTTAAGCTTGACTGTATCTAAACTACTTTATCTTATCTTGACAAGCTACAGCTTCAAAAATAACAAGTAAGAATTTACTCACCCGCCCTCAAAAACGCAAATACGTGCTGTCTCACTTTGCGTCGAAGTAGCGGGCACGTCATCAGCACTCTTCTTCTCTTTATCTCCTCGTTCATTTGGTGGTTCCTCTTTTACTTTGACGGGTGTGTTGGGCGGAGAAGCACATACCTACACTCCAGATAGACAGGTTAATTCACCAACACTGTAGTAAATCTATACACAACAACAACACCAGCAGGCAGTTTTTTTTATTTTTATTAAAGGGGTCATATGTTGCGATTTCAAGTTTTCCTTTCTCTTTGGAGTGTTACAAGCTCTTGGTGCATAAAGAAGAC
>NW_015548184.1:2522575-2529259 GCF_001515605.1 Sinocyclocheilus anshuiensis
ACGAGGACTGTTTCCTGGGAGAGTAGCCTACAATGCCGGTGTTTCAGTGAATTCAGTTTCCCTGTTTCCCCTTCGGTGCGCATGCTAACCCTATACAGTCTATGATGCTGACAAATAATGCTGACTCACAGCCTGTAAGTACATTTTCATATTTAAAGGATTTGCCACTGACGATTCAAACGCGAGTTTTGAGCAGTAAGTCATTATAATCCATAATTATGTCCCCACTGGATGCAACAAATGCCTCGTTTATAATGGGTTTTATTGGTTTTGTCTCGTCGCGCCGGGACACGGCATCACAGTATGGTAAGGGGTGTAACATTTCCGTCACACGCTTGAGGAATTCGGCCAATCACAACGCACTGGATAGCTGGCCAATCAGAGCACACCTCGCTTTTCAGAACGAGGAGCTTTGTAAAAATCGACGCGTTTCAGAAAGGCAGGGCATAGAGGAGAAACAATAATGTACAATATGTGGAAAATAATGTGTTTTTTGGTAAACCACCTAAACAAACTCAATTCATTACACCAAATACACAAATGTTATTTTTTTAGCAACGTCATATGACCCCTTTAAACAATCTCTGCAATGTGTTGAAATGAAAAATTACAGTGATGTTTACCTCTGACACACTGGTCGTCTTGCTGTCAGTAGGAACCAGCTTGTCAGTGGTTGGTGGTGGAGCTGTAGCCATAGTGTATGTCTCAGCAGTATGTTTCTGTTTGGAGCGCAGCAGTGACAGTAATATTTTGGTGGACAAGCCAGGTATATTGGGGTTATGCATGCTAACACTCCACGAGGAATAGACAGAAGTTGAATCTCTATGTGTAGAGGGGTTGGGCTTTATGTAATTCAAGTAGCACCAGCTGACGGATGTAGTGGTATGCAAACTGGGGTATGAGGGGTCCACAGTTCTCTCTGGGCTTGTTACCCTTGGAGCATACCGATGTCCTGCCTCTTTCCTTCCCTCTTCCTTTAAGGTCTCAGATTTGTGTTGGGTTAAGTCCTGCTTGATTAACTTTTCCGTTTCAGGTACTTCTCTTGGATCTTTGGCCCTCCCCGCTGTCTCCACTGTTAGCCTCTGCTTAATTTTTCCCTTACTCACCTCCTGAGATTTATTGTCACATTTGTCATCTTCCTTGTCGCACTCTTCTTTCTCCTCCTCCTCTTTCACCCGTTTTTGGTGCCGTTGTGCCTCTAAACTGAGTTCTAGACTACCTGCAGGTGACAGCATTCGCTTACTTCCTCCAGCACCAAGCTGTCCACAGCCATCATCAGATGAAGCACCTGCTCCATGCTCGAGAGGGAGCGGCAAGGGAATATAGCTCTTGGGGCTAGATGAGGGCAGCCTAAGGTAAGATCTCTGAAGCTTGTCTTCCTCCAGCTTACCCATGATTACCATAGCTGTGCAGCAGACTGGATGTTGCGTTGTGGCTAAAATTTGTGAGATGGTTGTATACATGGCACTAGCATAGGTAGGAATGTGAGTCTGTAAGCGCACAGGCACTACAAGAGACACCACTGGCATAAGTTGTTGAAGGCAAGGGGCAATCACGGGATGGGGGTTGTGGCGGACTACTAGCTGCTGTTGTGAATGACTGGGAGTATGCAAGGAAGAAGGTGATGACCTAGACTCACTGAAAAGAGGCCCTGAGGGGACCTGAATAGTCAGGCCACCTGGCATGGGAAAGCAAACAGCCCGAGCAACATCACTTGATTGTAGCGGGAATAAAGTGGTGAGTGGCTGAAGGGGTAATCCCAGGCGCTCTACATATTCTATGGGTCCTGGATGTGGTGGAGGTGGCTCACGGTGAAGGAAGGCTTGCTGAAACATCTGGGTAGAAACGACTGCTGTTGTGTCTGGAAGGAATCTAGAGAGCTGACTTGGGGAACAAAAATCAGGGTTTGCTTGTTGTAGGGGGAAAACTGATGGTGGGAGTGAAAGAGGGGATTGGAAGAGCTGCAAGGTCTTCCCTATATGCTCCGAGCTAATCCTTGAGGTCCTGCCTCCCATTCTATGCTCTGTGAATGTGAATGGAGGATGACCTAGGTAGGACTGGCAAACAGCTGAGATGCCAGGTTTAGTACATGGCTCCTCCTGATCAGGTTCACCAAGGGTTCCGTGCTTCACCAAGAGACATTTCCTCCTCTCCTTCCAAGTAGCAGAAGTGCGCTCTTGAGAGAGGGAGCCATAGTCAAATGACTTACTTCTTGTTTCCTCTACATGTGCAGGGTGTGGAGGACTTGCAGTTGCCTGTTCAGAGGTTGAGCGGCGCATCTCTCTGTGAGAATGATGGTGCTGATGGAGACTTGATGGAACAGTCAGCATCTGAGAGCCTTGGGAGCTCCAGGTACCACTTTGCATCTCAGAGTCTGGCCTTCCAGATTCCTCAAAGGATGCAGATCGACTGGAGGCATGGGAAACATTGCTCTCTTGGCTTGGGCTGTGTGGCAGGGATACTGACTCAAAGCTAGATTCTCCTGATGATTGGGCTGCCTCAGCTAAACGGAGACGCTTCTTCTTTGGCGGTAGCTTCTCTGCAGGGAGCTGAGCCAGACTTTGGCTACGCTGCGGCCACTGGAATTCCTCCACTTTCTCTGACTCTTTAGAGGTGTACGTGTTCGCTGGATGAGAGACAATCTCGGTATCTGGCTCCTCTGTAACCAGAATTTCTGGCACTTGAATGTTGGGTTGACGGATTAACCGGGATGTGGAGATTGGTTTTGGCTCCTGTGATGGCTCGTGTTCTGGCTCTGCTTCCTGATTTGCCATCTCGGTATCTGGCTCCTCTGTAACCACAATTTCTGGCACTTGAATGTTGGGTTGACGGATTAACCGGGATGTGGAGATTGGTTTTGGCTCCTGTGATGGCTCGTGTTCTGGCTCTGCTTCCTGATTTGCCATAGAGATGCTTTCCTGTTTTTCAAAGGATCTGGTATGCTGGATAACAGAAATTTCTTTCCAGGAACCCCTTTTTTCTACCTCACTTTGTGAAAGGCCATGAGGTGTGCCCTGATTATCAATACTGCCTAGCATTGATGGAGGCTGGGTGCTGAAAGACACTGCTGTTGGACCTGGACTGGGAGGGTCTTCCTCAAGACTTTCTTCTTTTTTTTTCCTCTTGCGCACAGCCATGGCCATGGCTTTGAACTTGTAGCTCATAATCTGTGGCTGATTCTCAATAAAAGAACTGCCTTCCTCACTTTGCAGACCGTGTGGAGATTTACTCATACACGCTAGTCTGTGTGCAGTGTAAAAGTCCTGCTTATTCAAGCGAGTCCCACAAATTTCACACTCATAAAAGTGTAATTCCCTTTCTTGCTTCTTTCCAGATTCTACTTCTTTCAAACTAGTAGAAGGACCTGCATCCTCATTAATGAGGTCCACTGCAACTGGCACCTCAATAGCAGGTTGGCGTCGTAACATTCGTTGATGTGGCCCAATCCTCATTTCAGCTGCTATGGCCTGCTGATCATCAAAAGAATGACTTAGACGAAAGCCATGTGAAACTGTATCTGAAGTATTACAAGAAGATGGCACTGATTGACTCCTATAAAGAAGAGCACTCGAGCTCTGATCAGTCAGTGTTTCAGTTTCAGCCAAGTATGAGCCAGGTAATTCACTTGCAAAACTCCCAGGAATAAGTTGAACAGCGGAGCCACAAGAGCCTGGGGCATCCGCTTTTGGTTCAAAAACACAGGGTTCTTTGGGTGAAGAGAATTTTACAGACTCAATGCTACTTCTTCTAGAGAGTGAGGAACGTCTTGGTTTGACACTATCAATTTCACTTGTATCCACCACGGCTTCATTTATAGTAATTAGCTTAGTTATATGCTCAATGACTTGTGTCTTAGGAACAGTGAAAGGGATTGATTTTTCCTGTTGACCTGAAGATGATGATAACTGCAGTTGTTGATGTGAAATTCGTTGCTGTTGTCCTAGGCGTCCATACTTTCCTAGAATTATCTCAGCATACGTTTTAGCACTGGCATTTGGTGGGCTCACTTGAGAAAGCTCAGCACTCCCAGAACTGGAAAAATAGCCAGATTCTGTGCTCCCCTTGCTGCCGGGACCCAGTGAGGATCGGGTTTCATCTGAAGATGCTCTGGGAGCTCGCTTCCTCTCGCTTAGCCTCATTGCTAACCTTTGCTTGACTGCCTGTGAATCCTCTGTTTGGGGACCCTCCTCTATAAATGACAATTCCACTTTACTGCTTTTTTTCAGAGTTGGCCTGCCCTGTGAGGTAGATGGGTGGTGTTGCCCCGTCTCATCCTCAGAACCTGAACTCTCTCCTTCTGTACCCTCCTCTTGCTCATCTCCCAAGGCTCCACCTTCCGGCCCGATGAAACTGGTCTCTTCACGACTTGAGGCCATGCCTGCTTTTATTCGATGCGCATGGGATTTGCGGTGTTTGTACAGGTTGCTTTTGGTCTTGAAGGAGAAGCCACATGGGACACATGGATAAGGTCTCTCTCCAGTGTGAGATCGGATGTGTTTTTGGAGGACGCTAGGCTTCGCACAAGGACGACCGCAGTATGTGCACACATATTTCCCTGGTTTTTGGGGTTTACGTTCTCGTCTACATGGGGTGCCTTCCTGTAATTCCACACTGGGCAGAGACTGAGTTTGCTTAACATTATGAATTTGGGGAGATGGATCTCCAAGGGCAGAACAGCTGCCTCTTGAAGGACCAGGTACTTCTGAAAGCTGCCAAGATGACCCACCCGCCTGTGACTGTTGCTGCTGCTTTTGCCTTTGGAGCATTTCAAAGCGTTTTGGCTGCCTGTGTTGAAGGCGGCCATGTGATCCATGGACAGATTGCGAGGTAGCTTGTTGCTGTAACTGAGGCAGCTGTGCTGCTAACAAAGACTCTGATGGCTGCTGTTGCCCACCAGACCGCTCCCCATCGGCCGACTGCTTTTCCTCCGCCTCCATAGGATGTGGGGAGGAGGCCTCAAGGACGCAATGGGAGTGCTGCTTTGAGCACCAATCCGATAAACATCATTGCATCAATACTCTTCCGATAGGAAAAAGACTTTACGCTTGCTTTAGGGGGCTAATTGTATTATGCCATAATTAATATAAGATACCAGATGGTGTCTTAACTGAGAAAGGCATAATTAAACAGTGTCAGTATGCAGCCACCATATATGAGAGTGCTGGTTGTGTGTTAAATGTCGCCTCTCCTGTTCACAAACAGCCTTGGTGAAATTCATCTTTGTGTGTCTTTTGGGCTGATGCCTGGCAATGGGGCTTGGCAAAGAATGTCTCGAGATGCTTTTGAGGCACTTTCTCTGCTGACATTTAATAATTCTTTAAGACCTATTTGTCTCCCATCTTCAGCTTGTCACATGTTAGAACTTCACTAGCCCTGCAGAGACACAGAAACATAAAAGAAATGGTTAGTGTTGGGTAAGCTATTCAAAAATGCAGCAACCAACTACTGCTTAGCTCATTTTAAATTATTTAAATCAATCAACTTAAAATATTAATTTGCAAATCATATATTCCCCTTCCTGATTCTAAACTGCTATAAGAGAACTCCGGACAGATAATTCTTTAAAACATTCTAATGGGAAATGAGACATGCTACTTGTTTGCGTCATTTAATTGACCTATAGCATTTCTCTTTTAAAATTTCAAGTTGTTCCTTGGACACACAAGTTGAGACTGAACATTTAACCTTAGCTTTGTAAAAAGTGGTTGTGACAAGATGTCATTCCTTCAGCAAAAACAAAAATGAATGAAAGAAGAAACAGAAGCCATCTCACTTAGAAGCTGATTTTGTCTATGTACATACATCATACAAAACACTATGACAAGCCAGGAGTGCTAGGGACCATCTCTTTAGTGAATTTCCAAGACTATTACACAAAATGAACACTGTGGGTAAAACTTATTCCTTATAAGAGCAATGATGTTTATCCGCCAGAGGTAATTCAATCAGAGACCACATTTTAGGTTGTATTTTGAGATGGACAAAAATTCCACAAACAGTAGTTTGTATAGTTTATTTCTGAATATTTTGTGGTTTTTCCACTCTCTAAGAAGAAAAAATTTGTCAGAAAAATGGTCATTAATTTTTGTGAATAAATTCAGGGTTCCAGGTTTCTGATTAAACTAGAAAAAAAATATTCTTCTTGATTAGTATTTAAGGCTTGTTCTCAAGTAAACAACTTAAAGGGATAGTTCACCCAATAATGAAAATTAGCCCATTATTTACTCACCCTCAAGCCATTCTAGGCGTATGTGACTTCCTTATTTCAGATGAATCCAATCGGAGTTATATTAAAAATTGTCTTTGATCTTCCAAGCTGTTTAAAGGTGGGGTAAGCGATTTTTCAAAAACGCTTTAGAAACCTGATTCAGACCGAGTAGCAAAACAAACTTGTAGCCAATCAGCAGTAAGGGGCGTGTCTACTCATGATGCAGAGTAGAAAGAATTCAGTGCACAGGACGGACATTAGCCGAGCCAAGAGACAAAGATAGAGATGGCGGATAGAGAAAGACAAAAGAGGAAAACGTCTGCGGAACAAAAGAAGGCTTAAGGCAATAAGGCAAGAAGTAGGACCCGTGCAAATATTGGATCAGCTTTTCAGCGCTGCAGAGAACTCAAGGAGCGGAAGGCCTGCGATCGGACGCTGAGGTTGCTTTGTTTCTTCTCGATAGGTGAGTAACACCG
>NW_015548184.1:2529461-2535430 GCF_001515605.1 Sinocyclocheilus anshuiensis
TTTTTGTAAGAAAAATATCCATATTCAAAACGTAATAATCACTTTAATCTAGCTTGCGCCAACAGTTGTACACGGAAGCAGCTGATGTCGTAAGATGTCGGCATTGCGCATGCACCAGTGAGTCTCGTGAAAACCAACGTTTGTTTACAGGAGCAAAGGAAGTAAAGTTTCCTTACTTTAGCAATTATGATTAGCAATGTCCTCTTGGCTTATATCGAAATCCTCCAATATTCTTCTTTACAAATCCTCGTTTTGTACATCTAATTCGTGACCGTTGTTTTGTTTTGATCTCTCCCTTGCGCTTCCGCGTTCGTCACTTCTGAGCGGCGCATGCGCAATGCCGACGTCCTACGTCATCCGCCTGGAGCTGCTTCCGTGTACAACAGTGAGCGCAAGCTAGATTAAATTGATTATTACGTTTTAAATATGGTTATTTTTCTTACAAAAATGCATCGATTCGCTACAGGAGGCCTTTGTTCAACCCCCCGCAGTCGTGTGAGGCACTTTTATTATGGATTGATGCGCTTTATTTCACTTCTTTCTGACTGATGAACTGCAACACCCGCTGACTGCCATTAAACAGCTTGGAAGATCAAAGACAATTTTTTTATATAACTCCGACTGGATTCGTCTGAAAGAAGGAAGTCATATACACCTAGGATGCCTTGAGGGCGAGTAATTCATGGGCTAATTTTCATTTTTGGGTGAACTAACCCTTTAAGACTTTTTTTGTTCAGGGAAAATATCTAGAATTAACTTTAGCCCATAAATTAAGCCTACATCTAACAACAAGAAAAATATACTTAATTCAATATATACTCTCTGTAAACAAGTCTTACTATCTTACACAATTTTGCTTCCAGAAAATTTATATTAGGTATAATTTTACTGGAAAACAACAAACATATTAGATTTGTGCAATTATTTACGGTTTCAGTAAGGTGCCTTACATATTTTCCATATGTTCACAAAAACTATAGCATCTTAGGTTTCATTACTTGGTGTTCACTGAGGGAAAAGCACTGAGCAGAAAAAAAATGCTTTCCTCTTGAAATAACTTGACAGATTCTTGACTGAGTTTGCTTTCTCAAACAGCTGCTCCTGGCTGAGTGATGCGCAACAATTTAATGAGCGTTCTCAGCGCAGAGGTAGGCTTTGGTTACACAATGTTTTTATCATCAGCAAGCAATTATAGAAGATATAACAATACTAAGACCTTCATCATTAACATGATAAAATAGGTATATATTTGACTGCAAAAGGACTGAACCACAAATTTATAATGAATTCACCCGATTTGCACAGGGTTATTTTTGCGAATGGGGCGTACAGTTTATTATAGAATTACACCGCTTGGTTGTTTGAATTTCTATCTGGATTTATACAAACAGATGTAAACTAAAACGGCAGAGAGAGACAAATGTAGATAGGAGACTTTGTTGTTATCACTTCATAACGAATGCCCGTTCATACATCAAAAATAAGTGTAAGACAGCTTAATGACCTCTGACATGGTATTGATGTGACTCTTAAACAGGGCGATTAAGAGGGTTTCAGATGGGGAGAGCACTATGTGAATTATTCATAGCTGTCTATGTGCAATGCACTGGACTGGGAGACCCTCTATTACAACATTTTCAAGCAGATAGAAAATACTGAAAGGAAGTTTGCACATGCTCAAGCACATACACAGATCTCCAATCATTCATATTCCATCTCTGTGATCACAAAGCAGCAGAAAAAAAAAAAAACAACCGACCAGATCAGACTTTTCATATTGTCAAAATTTATCTAACTGGAAAATTTGATTAGGTTACTAATGACTGCAACAATTGGCATTGAAAAGTGACCTCAAGTCAACAAGTCTTGGTGATTTCCGGCTCTATTTAATTTCTATCAAGAAATAAGTATTTATTTGATATTTGCTTAATTATTTCTAAATTTCACTCGACTTATAATGATGATACTGAAATTGCCCAACAGATAGAGAGAGCGCGTGAGAGAATGAGGCTTTGGCATGAGAAAGAAGGTGGAAGAATTGGGTATGGACTGCGTGTAGGCAGCAGAAAAACTATGAATACTGGAGACCTAAAGAAAAAAATAATACTTTTTGTCAGCCTTTCTGTAACAGACTCATGTAACATCATCAACAGTGAGAAAACAAAACCAGGCAGAGGTCAAACGAAGGATAAACTAAATACACAAGGAGAATGTGACAAAACATGATGCAACCCTCTCTCAAACATATGGACCTACAGCTGGGACCTCCTCAAACTGACATACAGAACGTGCTGTACTGATACTTCACAAAACCATCCTACTTCCTATTTTGTAACTTACATGCATGTTAAAAGTGAAAAAAAAAAAAAGTTTAAATAATTACTTTCAGCAATGATATGAATTATTTTCACCTTGTGTAAAATAATACAAATAATCCAATAGATTTACAGACTAGAATTTTATAGAAACACAAGGGTGACTTAATTTACCATTTAAATACACCTAGAAACCACCTAGTATATCCATATAGCATTTCAGCATATAGCAATGTACTAAAAACATTTTGATAACTGCCCACAACACAGTATGATAATAGTTTTGAAAAGGTAAGCACCATCCACATTTACTTTATATCTAGTTAATATTAATCTTGCACAAATATTGAAAAGACACTGAAATTCAAGGAAATAAACTGTAATTTAAGTTTGGTTTCACTTTCAAGATTTGCTGGCATGGTAATCTGATCTGGATCATAAACTAGTAAACCAGTCTTTGCATCTTTGCGAAAGTCTCACATATTGTGAAGAAAATGTATGAAATAAAATCGTCAAGCCTTTTCTTAGAATAGCCCACAGACGCTTCTAGACAGGAGTGGAAAAACACATTTTAAAGCTCTCCCATCTTGCTTTTTCTCTGCCTTCCACTGTCTTAGTGACAACTCGGCAGATTTGATAACAGAAATGTCAACTTGTTCATCGTATGTTAATTGCAACACCAAGCATGTTATAAATATCTACCGACTGGATGCGGTTGGCTCGTTTCTAGTGGTTTCCAGGTGAGCTGACCCTGCTGGTGTAGAACATGGGCTCTTTAATGGAGTTGAGAGTAGACTCGAGGACTCTAGAGGCCACGTGGCGGCTTGTCAAGACTGTAGTAAATAAGGAGACCATCTCGATTCAAGGAGCTCATTTTGTCTAATGCTTGCAAAATTACAAACAATACTTACAAAACCGATGGTAGTGCACTGGCTTTTAAGCGATCAGAATAATCCAATCACGCTGTATATGAAGACAATAACTCATTGTCTCCATCATGTCATGTCCATTAAAATGGTGTTTTTTATTATTAGTTGAGCAGAATGACGGATAAAGAGTTAGCGCTTCTCTTTCCAGCTCTTACTCTTGGCAACCTAGCTCCGGTTCCCATGGAGACAGGCCTACAGCTAGCCACGGCAGATGGAGGGTGAGCTGGAGGTCTAAATTTGTCCCCCAGCATCCTATCTGAATGTAGTGGCACGCAGGCAAGAGGAAGTAGATAAACAGGCTGACCTCCGCACGCCAGTGGCAGCATCTCATGACCCCACGTGTCCACTCGCTGAGGCCTCAACATGTTCATCAAAGACAAATCGGAGGAGGCGGTGCCGCTGGCCCACGCCGCCAGAAGGCCCCTCCTGAATGTCACGCCGCAGGAGTCAAAGGCACACCTCACCACCCCGCCTGTACTGGCACAAACATCAACGTTCAGTAAAGATCATGGGGGGAAAGACATCACGACCCCTCTGAACCGTGCTGGTTATCGTCACTGTCCAACATCCTTTCCATGCGACGAAATAATCACCGGTGACTTGTTCGACTAGAAAGATACGCTGCACAGCTTTGTTTACAGAGCAATAGGCAGCCAATGTCTTATGCAAATCAGTCAGTTACCACAAACTATTTATGTATAGTCAACCGTAAAAGCATAGAATTACATCTTGTGACTGTTTTCAGAACAAGGACCTCACGTGGATATCCACATGCCACACCCTGTCGCAGGTCTGCAGTCTGTTGGCTCGGTGAAGTTCGCGTTTGTGTAGACACCACCAAAAAAAGTGTTTGCTCTAAATCTGAACAAAAACATGAGCTTTCCAACTTTGTATGAACATTCAGTCCAAAAGCACAGCTGAATTTGGACAAAGGAGTACAACAAATTAATAGGCTTTTGATTTAGGATTACAAAAAAAGTTATGTAGTACAAAGAAAAATAAAAAATCTATCAAATCAAAACAAGAAAAAATATATACAGCACTATTCAAACATTTTGTCAGTAAGATTTTTTTTTGTTTTAAATTAAAACTTATTCTGCAAGGACGCATTAAATCGATGAAGTCCAAGAAAGACATTTAAAGTGTAACAAAAGACTTCTATTTCAAATAAATGTTGTTCTTTTGAACTAGAATCTTGGGGATAAAAAACCCATATGGTTTTCACAAAATTATTAAGCAGCACAATTGTTTTAACACTGATAAGAAATGTTTCTTCAGCACCAAATCAGCATATTGGAAGGATTTATGAAGGATCATGTGACACTAAAGACTAGAGTAATGGCTGCTGAAAATACAGCTTTGCCATCACAGGAATAAATTACTATTTAAAATATATATAAAAATAGAAAACTGTTATAATAATATTGCACAATTTTACTGTTTTTACTAGGGCTGTCAGGATTCGTCGATTTTATTCGACTATTAAAAATCCTCGACTTAATTTTGCTCGCGTCAACTAACCGGCAAAATACTGGAAGTGGTGCATTTCACGGACGAGAATCCATAAAACATGTTATTAGACTGTTTCCCAAGGCTGCATGATATATTAAACCCAATTAAAAATCATAATTATAAATTCACAAACGCTACGATTTAATTAAATAATTATATGCGATGCAGTTCTAATACAGTATATGTGCTTTAATTATTTACATGCGTGTAGGTTAAGTACATGCGTCACACAGCGGCTCCGTTCACAGTAGTTCCACAGGAACTGTTATCATTTACATGTGTGGAGCGTCTCAAACTCCATCTCTGCATGTTGTTGTGAGTTTGGGTTTATTATAACGTTCATCTGGGAACGCAACGTGCGCCATTTCATCAGATTTGTAAGGTAAATGATTTATAAATCTACGCAAACACAGGAGAATACATTTTTGCTTTAAAAAAAGGATTTCATATAAATTTGGATTTCATTTGGTTTCATAAAATATAGTTTCATAAAATACTCTTAAGTAAAATTATTGATTTTTTGTGTGGGAAATTAATCGTTTAGATTAATCGATAAATTAGTCGATAGATCAATCGAAATAAAAATAGTCTTTAGTGGCAGCCCTACTATATATATACATACTAATTTTCTGAAGTTCTCTGAAGACCACTAATATTAGCAAGATTTTTTACATCAAAAAAACATCATAATTTAGAAGGCTATTTCAGTGGGGTAGTATTATAGGGTAAACGTACCTATTAAGCTCACGTACCCATTAAGCACACTTCCATTTTTGAGCTCAGATTATAAAAAGAAAAATTTGTTTATTATCCTACTTGATGTCTTAACCAATTGATGTGTTTGTTACTACATACCTCCTGTAATTTCAAGTCATTCAGATCATTCCACACTGAGATATGAGTCTCCATTAGTCAATATTAAATAAGTATTAGATCGCACAGTAATGTGTAAAAAAAATCCGGCCGTTGGCGCCCCGTGCAGGCCTTTGTTGTAATGCGTAATGTAATGTGCTCTATTGTTTATAATACATTATGTATTTTAACAGTTTTGTTCAATAAAACCATATGATTTCTTGCTTTTGATACTTTATTTGAACTAATTATTATTGCCTCATTCCTATTATATATGTATTTTAAGTAATATTAAAGGCTATTGTTCACTTACATCTATTTTTATTACCACAAAAAAATTAATTATAATTATAGGGCACTA
>NW_015548184.1:2535796-2577646 GCF_001515605.1 Sinocyclocheilus anshuiensis
TAGACACAAACAAATCACACACACACACACACACACACACACACACACACACACACACACACACACACAAATCTTAAAGATTCCAAACTTTTGAATTTATAATAAAAATAAACACAATAAACAGGCCTTGTAAACTCGGGGCTACACTTAAAATGAGTCTAATATCACCATGCATCACAAGAAAGGCCCCACATGTAAAGCACCACACATGCTAAGTGACTGTATGAACTATTTGGTTTACCTCACAGACCTTCAGATGCTGGCAGACAGACTTGTTAACAGGGGAGTTCAAGAGGCTTTTTGTGTTTACTTTGATTAAGGAGCAACAAGGGCAAATCAGGTCAGCGGGTCTTCAGTTTCACCAGCCCAAGGTGCTTGTTTCTGAGCAGGTATGCATATCAGCAAAAAAGCACAAGCCACGCTGGATCATTTTATTTGTTCAGCCTCACCTTATTTAGAAAAGAAACGAATGGTTTTCAATTAATAGTTCACCAAAACTAAATAATTCTATGAATACTTCTTATATTTATAAAAAAATAAATAAATAAAAAAAACCTTCAAAAAGCACCATAAAAGTATCATGTGGTCTACGACTTGTGCACTAGCTATACTTTCCAGGTTTTCTGAAGTCATAGTTTTCTGTGTGGAACAGCCCAAAATTAATGTAGTTATTAAATAAAAGTCTTTGACATTCATCTTCAGAGATCCTGAGAGAAGTTTATTAAGATTTATGTTTATGTTTATTTAAGTTTATGTAGATGTTTATGAACAAATCATTCTTTCAAAACCAGTGCACTAAACCAGTTTGAATGACTCATTCACAAATCAGACTGATATAGTTCAGTGACTTAATAAGCAAGTCACAATTAATGTAAATTTATGAATTTCGGTCCGTTCCTCAAACAAAACCACCATTTAGCTTCAGAAGATTTGAAATACAGTATCGCTTTTATCATACCTTTATGGTGATTGTCATCTTTTTTAAAGTTAATTTTTCAAAATGTATCTTTTTTCATTGTACACAACTGTAATAAAGTCACACGATTTTGCAACAACTGTGTAAATAAAGGCAGTTTTCACTTTTAGATGAACTAAAAAGCTTTAGACTGGTTAGCTCATAAAAAAATACTTGGTGACACATGCCTACTTCAAGCGTACTGCTAAACACAGCCACTCAGGACTTCCATAGTAACCAGAGACAAAGAATGAGAAAGATGAGCTGTGCGAGTTTCATTCATTTACATTCACAGAGGAACAAGTGGACCGGTTCAGTCTTCCAAACCACCCACAACATCGTGCTCACGGGCCCGTCAATCACCTCACCCTTCGGCTTTCAGAGCACAGGGCTGATAGGAAAATTCCGCCCACATCAGGAAGTGAACCAAGCAATGCTTCTAACGGGGAGCGACGGTGAATCAGATGGCCCCCAGAACTCTAACAAGCGCACGGGCCGGCCCACACAGCCGCCGCTGAGCCCTCTGATATGATTAGTCATACTCCGGCAGCATTTCTGAGCTTTTTTTATTCCCTCGTTACCGCCACCTATCAGGTCTCTCCTGGCTTTAACCTTCCAAAAACAAAGCAGCGTTAATGAGGAAGCCTCTCAGGGCTTTTCAGAAGTGCACTTTACCTGATGGAGAGATTCTCTAACTAAGATATGGAAAATATGGGCCTCGGATACTGCAAAGAGTTCAAGCTCATCAGATTTGACACACTAGCACACCGAGTTAAGGAAACACGGTGTTTCGCCTAAAGAGCCTACAATCACACGGCCTCAGGCGGTTTCAACTCAACAGATTCTTAGAAAATGTTTAGTTAACAGGTTTTCTTGAAAACATGTAGAGCATGCAAGACAAACGAAGGAATGAGTCTGTGAGTCATTTATGACGAATTTCCCTGGATGCACAGAACATGTGAAAACACTGCAAAAAAATTATTTAATGTTCTTAGTCATTATTTTTAAGAAGAAAAAAAATGTTGTGGCCATGATTGTTCCCACAATCATGATTTGTTCTCATTGCAATTTGTTCCCACTATCTAGGTTTAGTTAAATCAGTGCCACAAGTTAAAATGAGGTAATGAATTAGTACAACATGGCCAAAATTTTTTAAAGTTGTGGGAACTAATTATTAATTTGTGGCCAAGATAGTAATTTTTTCTTCTTCATGTCATGAGTGGTGCACCATATATACACGTTTTTGCCGCATTGTGTCATATAATTTATTTTATTAAGTTGTAGTTTCATGAATTTATATACATACACACATACACACATATACATATACATACATATATATATATATATATATATACATACATACATACATACATATATATATATAATGTTACATAAAAATACATAGTTTATTTTTTGTTGGTTTGTTTTAAACATAAGTCACACTCATTTTTTATTTATACAAAACAAGAATAAAAAAACTGATCTGACATCTAATTTAAATGAATGAAATAAAATGACAATACACAAAAATTATTTTATTATTTACTTTAATGGCGTTTCAAACCTGTTTACATCTGTTTCTTGAATGAGAGATAGTAGAATCAAAGTAGAAGCACAAAAGAAGGTCAAAAGGGTTTGGAATAACATAAGCTTAAATTTATAATCACAGGATTTTCATTTTAGGGGAATTATGTCATTATTTCAAGGTACATAATTATGCCTTAAATTAACTTGAGAAGCAAAACTGCATAAGATGTTTAGATGTCTTTACTGAAAAAGAAGACCAAAAAAAATAAATTTAAGAAAATGTTTTTGCAGTGCGCACACACACACACATTCAGTCTTGTGTAATGTAACTCAGACACCACGCACTCAAAAAATGCAGTGACATTAAACTTAAACGCACCGTTAACAAAAACAGTGAAATACTCACTCTGAAAGCTGATCTCCTTATGTCTAGTAATTCCAGTTAGCGTTCATTTTCCAAACAGAACAGAGCGTACGGTCGGATAGATGGGAGGAAGTGCCGTCCATTACCTGAGGAGTTCTGCCACCTCACACTGCTAAAGCATGAATGAAAGCCACCAAACGACACAGCGGATATGAATGTTTGTGTATGAGTGGGTGTACTTCTGAAAGAGTGAGTGAGGGGGAGGAGGGTGAGGAGGGGAGAAAGACAGAGAGAGATGGGAGGGAGAGAGTAAGAGTGAGAAAGACAAGGAGTAAGAAAGCGAGTGGGTGTGAGAGAGATATGGAGACACATGGCGGGAATGAGGTGGCGGATAAGGGTGTGTGAATGAACACAGTTACAGTGATTGAATAACAGGCTTCTCCTCCATGCACAAGCACAACAAGGAGTGTTATTGCTGTGATGACCAACTGACTAAGCCAGAATGCAGAATTGGTTATGTAGCTTATTACAGGGCCATGATCATCATAGACATTTACACTTTGTCATGAATCAGATATCACTAGAATGTTAACATATAGCAATTCATTTTCTTTTCATTATTTTTCTAAATGATTAAAAAACAAAAGTAAAATGTATTTAAAAAATGGTTTTTCTAAATATCATAAGATATTTGGGGTTGGTAAGGTTTAAAAAAAAAAAAGTTTTTCAAAAGATGTCTCTTGCTCAACAAGACTGCATTTGTTTGATTAAAAATACAGATGCAAATGCAATATTGTGAAATATTATTACAATTCAAATTGTTTTCTATTTTAATATATTTGAAAATTAATTTGTAATTTATTCCTGTGATGGCAAAGCCGAATTTTAAGCAGTCATTACTCCAGTCTTCAGTGTCACATGATTCTTCAGAAATCTGACTAATATGCAGATTTGGTGCTTATGAAATATTTATTATGATCAATGTTGAAACTTTTTTGCTGCATGGAAAGTTCAAAAGAACAGTGCTGGTGACATTATAATGTCTTTGCTGTCACTTTTGACTGATTTAATGAAACATTAATGAACAGAAGATTCATTTATAAAAAAAATCTTATACTATTAGAAATGATTTTTTAAATAAAATACTTTAGATACATGATACGTTGTAAATTGTTTTGTCTCAGTACATATGAATCAGTGACTACTGAGAAATACAGATGAACATCATGAGGAGATCATATGATGTCATTACACAGATGGGAATTTGTAGGCTTATGGTTAGTGAATTACCGTCATGTCAACTCAGTTTGGCCTTCCTAACTTCCACTGTTCAGTTAAAAAGTGCAGCTCTATATTTGGATGATAACATCATGATGAGCTAGACCACTGGCTGGGTGGAGCTCTCTCAACTATGGAAGCATCAACTTCTAGTTGTCCACACACATATCCACATGTGCACATGCCCGGATTTATCACAACAGCTCCTGAGCGTGAAAACAGGTTACAGTTATAGGAAATTCCTCCAGGGCTGCGGCTGACAAATGTTCCTGCTGCACAAACAGAGAGCCGGTGTCCTAACATTTTATCCTACCCGTCATATTGTCCTACCATGGTTTACTGAGCATGCGCACATCAATATTGCATCCTTTTTCTCATGCTGAACAACAATATTTAATGTATCTACATTACTGTAAGGGTAGGTTTAGGGTTGGGGTAGGTGTAGACTTTAATAAAACACAATCTAATAGGTAGAAAAAAATTATTGTTGGTTTCCTGTAGCTCTATCCCTTCTAGCTACAACCGCTAATATAACACATAATTACTGTATTTGCATTACTGTAAGGGTAGGTTTAGGGTTGTGGTAGGTGTAGACGTTAATACACCCTATTTTACAGGTAGCATTTTTCGTTGTCGAATTGTACTACCCACTGTTTTAATGGGAGGTAGGAAAATCTGACAGGGTAGCACAAATCGACAGAACACTGTAATGGTGCATTGTGGGCCGATGAATCAACACACTCCAAATGGGGCTTTCCCAGTGAACGAATGACACGAGCACTAAGAATTCTGGGAGAATTGAACTGCCTACTCATGACACTGAAACACTTTATTAAGGTGTTTTTAATCAACAGGTCTTCCTGATTCTTGATTGCTAATTCATGCCACCAGCTTCTATTACAAATGACCAACTAAAACGAAAGTAACTTACAGAGGTGAAACGAAATCTAATAAGATTTCTATTGATATCACCCTTTGTTTACTAGAGAAAGTGACAAATTTCTGGATTAATAAACCAACTAAAAATAACAAAAATTGAATAGATATTTAAACGGAGTGTCTATTTACACTAAGTGCAAATAGCCCGCATTGTTGGCAGAGGCTATTTACACGAACTTTGCCCCCCAACGTGTGATTGGCCTAGTCAACACTACAAACGGCACTAGTTTAACAACAGATCCAGTTGCTTAGATGGCAAAGCGCATGGTGTTGTCTTTTTGCCGCAATCGACCCGGGTTCGAACCCGCCCTTTGCCAAACTTTTTTCCCCTCCCTTTTCAAATCTCATATCACATCAGAAAGGCATTTATTTTTTTAATAAAAGTGAAGGAAATAATCGAAAAGTTGAAAATAAAGTATCGGGTAGGGGTTAGGGTAGGTGCAGGGAGGGCTTATATTGTCCCAAAATGGTGGCATCCATTTAATATTTGAATTAAAATTATAATTTACACTCAGTACGTTACTATTGCATACTGTTTTATTATGTACCACAATACTGAGGTACAGATAATTGCCACTATTTGCAATAAGTAGAATAAATATTTAAAAATCCTCCAATTTTAAAAGTGTAAATAGCATCTATCACTATTTTCACGTAGAGTAAATAGCATCTATAGCTAAGAAAATATGCTATTTTTACTTGGTGTAAATAGCATCTAATTGCTATTTACACTTAGTGCAAATAGCCCCTGCCATATTTAAAATGCAGGGGCAACGTTTGTTGAATGTAAAATAAAATAAAATAAAAACACAATGTTAAATATTTCTTTCATGGAAATATTTGACATAAATACATTACATATTTGTGACCCTGGACCTCAAAACCAGTTATAAGGGTAAATTTTGTGAAACTGAGATTTATATATCATATGAAAGCTGAATAAATAAACTTTCCATTTATGTATGGTTTGTCAGAATAGGACAATATTTGGCTGAGATACAACTATTTAAATAGTTGTAAAAAAAAATCTAAATATTGAGAAAATCGCCTTTAAAGTTGTCCAAATGAAGTCCTTAGCAATGCATATTACTAATCAAAAATTAAGTTTTAATATATTTATGGTAGGAAATGTACAAAATATCTTCATGGAACATGATCTTTACTTAATATCCTAATGATTTTTGGCATAAAAGAAAAATCGCTAATTTCGACCCATACAATGTATTGTTGGCTATTGCTACAAATATACCTGTGCTACTTAGGTGGTCCAGGGTCACATTTACATAAAATGCTGCCATAAAAGGTCAAATTTGGCCCCTGGAATGAATTTTCAAGGAGACATAAATTTTGCTGTTAAAATAAAAGAAATTATAAAAAAGTAAAATAAAATCTAATTAAAAAAATAATATTTTATGGAAATTTCGTAGACATAAATCTATCATAATACAGTAATATGGACCCTGGAACTGGTTTTCAGGAACATTATTAGCCCTAAAGAAAAAAGAAAAAAAAAAAAAAAAAAAAAAAAAAAAAAAAAAAAAAAAAAATATATATACCACACGTTTTTACAGTTTGGTTTTTCTACCTAATTTCTTACAATTTTAGTCAACCTCCCCTCCCCCCATTTCTTTATTTCTTTCATTTTTTTCTTTCTCTCTTTCTCTTTGTCTGTTTTATCAATTATCCCAAATGATTGTGTGACCTTCAGCGTCATGTGGAGCAGGGCAGTGTGCCGGCCCTGGGGCCGTGCGTGTATTGTGTCTGTCTGAATGTGATCTTTGTGGCGATGGTCAGCCTATTTAAAGGAGGGGGGGTCTGTGGCCAGGCATTGCCCATACTGTAGCCCTCTGGGAGGGGAACTCACATTTCCGTCATCTCTTTGTCTTCTGTTTTTCCAAGAAGAGATGGGACAACAGAGGCTCTGTAAATCTGATCAACAAGGCAGAGTGCTGTACAACAATGGCATGACGGATTGTCTTGTTAGAGCGAGATCTCCGTTGCCACAGCATACGAAGAGAGCTGGGCCGTGTCCTTGGACCTTGTTAGAAAATACAAGATAGGATATGAAATAAAATAAACTGCATTGAATTAGAACATAATCCAGACTACCAATACCAGACCGAAACGAAAATAACTCTTGGAATACCTTGATATCATAAAAGCTACAGAGATTACATAATAAAAGTAGGTTTAGAGTCGGTGTTGTTTCTACAAACTTGAACATCTCCAGGAAACGGTTCCAGCCTGAGGCTCCTCACTGCTCAGGCATTTGTATAAGCATGACAGAGTGCGTAAGGACCACTACCTTACCAGGTGTTTACACCACCTTGTACGTCAAGAATTCAAGGGAGTGGCATTGTGACACAAAGATTCCACATAGAAGTTTCTACAAATTTCGTCCGCCCTCATGCCAGCCCTCTCTATGAAATTCTCATTCCCAGACTATTGTGGCACAAAGCTCAAGTTCAACTTTTCAGACTGGTCTCAGAGGAAGCACGTTTGGTCATTTTACACCTGGCCATCCTGCCCTTGCTTAACCCGAAGTATGAGCAATAGCAATTACTTAGCAAGCACTACTACTAAGAATGAGCTTTTTGTGGCTGTGGAAAGTAATGTATTGTATTTCCTCCAGGTGGAATGGCATGCATAAAGAGGCTTGCCATTAGTCTGTACCTCCAGGGTGACATCTCCACATGACTCCTGTTTGTTATTCTCATTTAGACTCTTATGCAACTAATGCGTCTTCTCCGGAAATTCAGCTGCAGGCGTTAAAGCAACAGTTTTAACAGGTGGGGTCCTGAAAATTTAAGGAAGTCATTTATAGAATGCGGACATCATTCTGTTTTAACTAAACTTAGGGCCCTAGGATTTCTGCGATGTGGAAAACGCGGACGGAATCGCAGGATCCAGTCATAAAAATTAAATGTACTGTATAGGCTAATGCGGAATGTCACGGAATTTGCCAAATTCCATGAATCACTGACAAACTACGCAATATCGCGTTCAAAGTCGCAGGCGATTCATTGCTGATTATGAACGCAATATTGCGTAGCTTGTCAGTGATCTACGGCTCTGTGTAGTAAATGCCACTCCATCTGAAAGCACGTGCTGGAGATTTACTACTAATCACAGAACCGGCTTTACTGACGAGATGCACATGAAAATCGCATTCGATTATTTGCACAGCCCTAGTTCAAGGCAACCCATCAAAATAAATGTTCGGTTTAAATTGAAGAAACCGTGAAAGAAACATTACTTAATGTAATGATAGTACTAGTACTGCTAATAAAATTATTAAAACATTATTTTTCCACAAATATTTACCAGAAAAATTATTTACCAGAATATATTTAGCAGAAAAAAAATGTAAATACACAACACAGTATTTCTGGATTTTTTTTTTTTTTTATAAAATCAATTAATTAGATATGCTTTTGATTATTAATATTTAATAAAGCAATTAAAATGGAATCCAGAAAATTAATTGAAGACAAAAATTGGTAAAAAAAAAAAAAAAATCAGAATTTGAGGGCCATAAAAATTTAATTTATAAATTGCTGTTTAATATTGTAAGTTTCATGATTTCAATTAATTAAACATGCTTTCTGATTAATATAATTTAATTTAACCATTAAAACAGAGTCTAGAGAAATAAGAAATAAAAAAACCTCTGAATCCAGAAAAACAAAAATGAAAAAAAAAAATAAATAAAATGAATTTGGAAAAAAATAAAACAGAATTTGGGAAAAAATAAAACATATTCCATAGGGCCCTATAAACTGTGCATGTACAGAAAATGTATTTAGCACTCTAAAACAGGACTGACAATCAAATTCTACTGCCAAGTGAACATGGTCAACGTGTCACCTATTCAAAAGCTGAAGTCGCTCTTTTAAAAGAATTGAATCCATCTTTTATCAATGTCATTAGAAGCACACCGATTTAGAGGGATTTAAAAAGGGATTCTTGGACTGAAAATGCTGGTACTATGGCAAACTTTCCCAGCCTCCTCAGCTAAACCCTCACTTCTATTAGTGTTCTCCTGCAGTGGGAGTGATGAGGGTTTGTTTTGAGCGAGAGCGGTATAGGAGGCCTTTGTCTCCTCAACTGTCACCACCCAGCTTCTCTCCAGAGGGGAGATGGTTAAAGGTGGGGGATTGAAAGTCAAAAATAGCCCGATCCCCAACGATATAACACCCACACATGAAAAAGTGAATAACTCACAGCCAATGACACTCCCTCACACCCCTGATGGCAAACAGAGATAGTAGTTTGGTTTGGAACAAGCATCCACAGTGCCCCTCGTTGTGGCCGTTATGTGGGTAATTCCACACTATTTTCTCTCATAACCTCTCAGGCTTATCTGTTATTAAGGTTGCATGGGTAATCTTGTAACTTCGACATAAGTTATACTTGCTAGACGGGCGATGTGATGCAACGTGTACCTATCAAGCTTTACAAGAGACATTTATGTCATTTTGGCCCAATCCTGGACTGTAATTTAAATCAAATTAGTGGTCTTGGATTTGCAGACAGATGAAATGTATTTTTGCACCGCCTCCCACAAAATGAGGACCTATAAAAAGGGAAAGGTAAAAATGGATCTGCTTGTGAAAATATTTGCACAGAGATTTCAAATGTCAGACTAAATAGACAAAAGGTTTTTGGGGTTCAAGGAAAGAACAAATCAACAAACCAGCAATTCCTCAATTTATTGGGGGTTATAGACACTTGGTAAATGCTTTTTATCTGCAATGATGGTGGGGCAAGACTCGGATTTCTTGAAGTCCAGGTCTTCAATTACCCCTACCTAGAACTGAGCTTGCAACTGTAGTAGCTCTACTATAGTAGCTGCTTTTGTAGCTCAACTGGCTAGAACTAGAAAATCATTTCCCATGAACATTTGGATGTGTCACTTTGGATTAAAGCATCCGCCAAATGCATTCATGCAAACAGACACAAAATGTACAGAATGTGTATAGCTGTAAATAAGTGGATAAATAATTTATGATTTATTTGATAAAAAAAAAACAGAACATTTAACAAATTATTTGTATATTTGAATAAATTTTAAAATGTAATTTACAGTATATCTATGATGGCAAAGCTGAATTTTCAGCAGTCATTTCTTCAGTCTTCAGTGTCACATGATCCTTCAGAAATCATTCTATATGCTGATTTGGTGCTCAAGATGCATTTCTAATTATTATCAATGTTGAAAACATTCATATTTTTTGCAGAGACTGTGATGCATGTTCAGGGGTAGGTATGATTGAAAAAAAAGGTTACAAAAAATAAGTTTTATTAAATGCAGATAAATGCTGTTCATTGAACAACCAAAGTTTCTACAATGAAATTATGCCGCAGTAACTAATAGAACCATTATTAACCATTATTAATAATTAATCACCAATAATAAGTGATAATAACTGAGCAACAATTGAGCATATCTGAATGATTTCTGAAAAATCATGTGACACTGAAGACTGGAGTATAATGACGGCGGAAAATTCAGCTTTGCATCACAGGAATAAATTACATTTTAAATGATATTAAAATATTAAAGAGTTATTTTAAATTGTAAATATATTTCACAACATTCATGTTCTTATTATATTTAAAAAAAAAATAAACAGCACTTGTGAGACTTTTTCTTTCAAAAACATAAACAAACCTTAATTATTCCAAACATCTGGTCTACACACACAAACACATATGTACATATAAGTCAAGCACACAGACAGGGATGCAACATGGACATCCTCCCACCCTATTGGCCTAATGTGAATGAGATCCTGATGGACTGCTGCATGCAAGTCCTTTTTGTTTTATGATCGATCAATAAGGCTGCTCTTTGGCTTGGATATGTGATCTGATTATGTCTGAACATAGTAATCCGGATTCTGTGTATAGTCCGCATCGCACTAGAGCACCAATATCCCTCACAATTCTCTTCACTGAGCCACAGTATACAGAAAAGCAGCCAAAATTCCCCCAAAGTCATGGGCTCGATGCCAAATTCAAAATGCACATAAATCTAGACTGTTCAAACTCAGGTGGCACAGCGCAATACTGCAGCTTGAAGCTTTCAGCAAAAGCATGAGTAGGAGTGAAGCTCTCCGGTGTTACGTGTTGTGTAATACAGCACTTGTGCATCCTCCCCTATCATTTACATTACACTTATGCCTTTGGCAGACACTTCAGTGCATTCAAGATACATTTTATCGGTATGTGTGTCCCCTGGGAATTGGACACATGACCCCGGTGTTACTAGCACTACGCTCTACCAGTTCAGCTACAGGAACTACTGTCGGCATCTGTGGGTTACGTTATAGAGGTTTCGCTTGTATTGCCATTATGTGGGACAAGAAAAAGCTCTCTCTGTGAAAAACACAAAAAAATACTGGAGAGGATGGGAGAAAACAATGTTCAGAAAACAACCATTAAAAAAAAAAAGAACTGGGACATCTGTGAAAGTAGAGGGGAAAAATGAGACATTCTGACAGAAACTTCCAGCTGTCATGGCAACAATCAGAATCTCAAGTTACTTAGCGGAAGAAAAATTAAAGTGAGCAACAAAGGCGAGAGAGAGAAATAAGCATGACATGTCATGGGAAGAAAAAACAAGCGATAAAAATAGAAGGAGGAAGTCACACTTTTAGAAGCCGCCTACTCATTTCAAAGCCAACAAGTTTCACTTGTCACTGCGTGGGTGACAAGACTCAAAGCACAGGGAAACCACAACACACACTCTTCTATACACTCCCCAGCAACAACTTGAACTTGCTGAGACATGACCGACAAGACCAGGAAGTGGTCACTGAGGCAGGAAGTGACACTGATGAAAGAGAGGGCATGAAGTCAGAAAGAACAAAACTGGTTTCACTTGCACTACAGTAGGTTAAAAATGAGGGCAACTGAAGTGGCCCGCATCAACCAGCAACTGATTTTTTAATTCTGTACTTTACCAGTCATTATTTTAGACATTAGCTCCTTTCAAATGTTTCAGAAAATCAGCTCTTTTTCAAAGACATCAACCTGACCATGATCCAAGAGGGAATTCGTCAGTGTAAAAACAACGGAAGCATCATAAAATAAGCAAGTCTGACTTCTAACTTGGCACAAGAACAGAGCTTCTCCAACCATGTGTGAAGAAAAAACTAACACAGCCAAGGTCACAAGAGATGAACTCATTTTTTTTGACAGCAACAAACACATTCGTGACAACAAACATATTAAAACTCCATCATTTGCATGCATTGGCTCCGATGTATCAAGTGCACCAGACTGAGTCCAGCATTATGTGTGAGTACATCACACAAACAAAACACAAACAATCAAAATGGGTCAAAGAAACGCTGAACGTGACTGATCTAAACCCATAGCTGGAACAGTATCCTTCTTGGTCCTTAAAGTAATTACACCTCTGTACCTTATCTACCCCTATTTGTGTGCATAGTTTCCAAAAAAAATACTAATATGCACCCTTTATGGACAGAGAAAGGGTACAAAAGGTTCCCTTTAAGGGTACTATCCCAGTGACAAGCTAAAGGTGCTGACAGAGCATCACCCATTCAACGTTTAGGGTTAGTGTTCAGCTTAGAGCTGAGGTTAGGGGTTGAACAACATTCTTATCTGGTTGACCGACACGAGTTTATATCTGTAATTATATCTATAGTGGTTGATCGATATAGTAACAGCTGATTTAATATATATAAAACATTAGGCCAATACATGATAATAACTGTACTGTATATACACCACTGTTCAAACATTTGGGGTCAGTAAGATTTTTATTTTATTTGTAAAGAAAATTAAAAGTTTATCATAAATTATTTATTTAAATTATAAATTATTTAACAAGGATTACAGTAAAGCTGTTTTTTAAATAAATGTTCTTTTGAGCTTTCTATTCATTCTTGAGCAAGAAATCAGCATTTTAGAATTATTTCTAAAACAATTCATGTGGCACTCTAATAATAACAAGACTGTAATAACGGCTGCTAAAAATGCATAAATTTTTAATAAATTACATTTAAAAATATATTCAAATAGAAAAAACAGTTATTTTAAATTGTAGTAATATTACAGTTTTACTGTTTTTCCTGTATTTTGATAAAATAATACAGCCTTGGCGAAGGAACTTTGTTTGCAAACTTTTGAACAGTAGTGTATGTAATACAATTCATTGAGAAAAAAAATATTGGAAATTAAATACAAACACAATATTTGCACTAAAAATAAATAAAATTTGAATGCACAAAATGCTAACTTACCATTAAGGCTGCCAGTGGATTTGTAAATGAAATAATGTGGTCACATCAGTGGTCACTGACCAATACCTAAATCCTCAAAAGGACATAATATGCATGGTTGTAAATTTAATATACATCGGGCTAATGATACAATCATTTCCCTGTAATTCCCCCGCTGAGAAGTAATTATATCACATACGAGCATTAGCGTTGGGTTATACAGTAGAACTGATGGAGACAGACATTTAATGAAACGGGCATTTAACTCAATCATATACTTTTCTCTATTTGCCTATTCTGTGCTGAAATACTTGTTTATCTTTCTAGATGTATGTCCAAATGGTAAATCTGGTGGGCTACATAAGATTACCAGTGCTGTTCAAGTGTTTTTCAGCCAATCAGAGTGCATGTGACAAAATCCTCCTCTGTTATTCATATGCACAGCATACAGCCTGCTGCAATCATCTAGTAGTTGTCCTTTTAGAAATTCAAGTCACTTTTAGCTTTAATAGAAAAATGAATCTGTCATTTCGCCTGCACAGCTGTTTGCACAGCTCATATCACACACAGCATATTTCCCGTAAGGCTCTCATTCCTAAAGGGTTATCTCTGTGTTTGCGTTTATCAAACACACATAAACATAGCTTGCAAGACAGCAGATATCTTCTCATCAAGTTCTCCCAATCAGCAGACATCTACAGTTGTGCACCATCTGCTATCCATCTCTCGTCGAGCGCTGAGCTAAAGACACTGTATATCACGCATGACAATAATATTAGGGACAGTTCAGCCAGTCGCACATTAAATTACAGTTGGCAGCCATCAGCGCAGTGCAGCTCCAGTGCAAAAATCACCGCAGTTTAGTCTTCGCAAATAAACTGCACATTCACGCCCAACAAATGACTGCCTGAAAGAAAAAGAAAAGGAAGAGCCTCAGACATAAACAAGCTAAATGGAGGGAAAAAAACCTCTCATCTGCCCACTGGAAACGCTTAATTAGCTTTCAATAAGGGCACAATGGTTGGAAGTCAGTGACTTGGTGGTAGTTTCTCTTATACAAACGGCCTAAACAAAATGCGGCTTAATTCACAGTTAGCTGTCGTTCAGAGACCCATTAAGACAGGGTAGGTTACTTTACATTTTGTGGTTTATGTTCCTGGATGAGAGCCGTCCTGAGGACTCTCCCCTGACTCCGGCGTCTATTTCTATCCTCTCTCACTCAGGTCTCCTGGCTCGCTATTATTGCTTGCAGAGAAACAGGGGTTTGACTGTGCCCGATCTCCACTGCAGTCCTCCGTGGGGAGCATACGGCTGCCGTACGAACACACACATGCAGACAAATATCATTTAAAAAGGTATTTCTCAAGTAGGGGTCTGAAAAGCACCCCAGGGGTTAAGGGCAAGCAAACTCATTCACCACCAGAACCTAATACTGCATTTTGGAGGGAAAACATGATGAACAGACCATTTAAAACTTCTCCTCCTATAGGCAAATCAATCAATCAATCATTGTGGTAAAAGTGAGCTAATGTTTCATAGTTCAGAGTAACTCTAGGTCATTATTCTAAAGGGGTGACAGCAATTTGCAGCGACAAAGCAACTGGAAGACATTCATTTTAAATCAGAGTAGGAGATCTGAGACTTTGCTTATGCAAAATATATCTGTGCCATATATCTGCAAATATTAGTTTTTTTCGGTCGAAAATGAATATTTAATTGTGCATGCTCATTTCTGCTCATATTTTACATTAATTCTACCATTCAAAATGTTGGGGCTTTGTAATTTTTAAAACATTTTTTGAAAGAAAATGCATTTATTCACTTATTTATTATGTTATATTTAAAAATACAGTAAAAACGGTAATATTATGAACTTTTATTACAATTAAAAATAACAAAATATTAATAACAATAAATATTATTAATATTAAACAATATTTAATAAATAATAATAAATATGAAACAAAATGTTAAAAATTACATTTGAATATATTTTAAAGTGTAATTTATTCCTGTGATGGCAAAACTTTCAACAGGCATTACACTCTAATATTCTGATTTGGTGTTCAAGATTTCTTCTCATTAATGATAAACAGTTGTGCTACTTAATATTTTTGTGAAAACTGAAAGGATTTTGAGGTATTTTGTGATTAATAGAAAGTTATTTGAAACCGCAATTATTTGTAAGTGTATAAATGTTAACATTGCAAAGTCCTTACTATCACTTTTGATCAATTTAATGCATCATCGCTAAATTAAAGTATTAATATAAATATGAAATGAAAAAAAAAACAGTAGTGTACATGGCCTTTGCCTTCATCAAAAGCTCAGATAAAGTTATTCTTTAAAAACAATAATAATAATTTTAAAACACTGTTATGTAATCTTTAACAAATCTTAAAATGAATAATAATTTTTGATACTGTACATTATAATGTTGTGCTGCCTAAATGCATTTGTAGCATTTAAAATTAATCATTTAAGTTTTTTTAGTGCTTTATCTTATTTAAACCAAACAGTTTAACATGAAAATAACTTGAGGCTTACTGTTATATAACAGTAACTTGTTCGAGTCAGCTTTATTTAAAGGTGCAGAGACTGTATAACATTAGCAGTTCAGACATCGAAACTCATGTTATCTGCAATCTGATGCGGCTGGACATAGCGTACTACAAGCATACAACAATAGCGACTTAGCACCTCCAGCGGTGTGGACACACCTTTAAAGAAGTCTGTAAGGACCAAAGCACAGTTAACTGTTGTATACTATCTGGCAACAAACACACATAAGCTTAAACAGCTATCACATATCTAAAAAAATAATGGTGTGGCTGATGGTCATGAGGACGAATTAAAAAGAAGCTGGCGTGATGTGATATGGCAGTACTAATCCTATCTGGCATTAGTGAAAGATTCTTCTCAATTACAAACCCAACTGGCCCAGTTTTCCACCATCAACAAGGCAGAAGTGTGTCAGAGGAGCGAGCCAGGCTCGCCGGTGGTCTGCAATCAGGTCAGAATGGACTCCAGGGATGTGGTCACACACACTCAATGAGAAGCAATGTTATCTACCTTATGAACGAGTGGATTTGTAATAACATCGCTGCGGCAGAGAGGAAGAGGAGTGGTTGGGGATCCCTTTCATGGGCTGAAGCAGAAACCCTGATCTACTGTACAAGCAATGCATTTTGAATGACTGCTGACAGGGCAACTTTAGCCTACATCTCCATACTATGCCACATGTGTCATTGAGAAGCTGAGGGTTGTCTCAAGTAATTGCAGCAGGGGTCACATGACTCTTGTCAGGGGGATTGGTGCCACACTCCGGCAGCTGTCATCAACTCATAAAAATCTGTTGAGGGGAAATCTGACCTCGCTTCCACCGTGGCCTGCCGCTCCCAGCAGCTCTCAAACAAAACCCCTAGGATCTCATCTTCCCTCTCACTTTGACTCGGAGCTTGTGGGGAGGAGGGCACATACAGTATAAGTGTCTCTGCTTGATGGCTCAGAGCTTCTGTTGTGTATCGATTTTGCTCTTTCTCATTTTTTTTGTGTGTGCGAGTCGATGCGTCAACCAATCCCAACACATACGGGAAAAGGGGACTACTTCTTGAACACTTGGAAAAAATGGGTGTAGAGAAGGAATAATCATCTCCTGAAGATGTACCTTCATAGAGTTTAGTTCAACTAGCTGGTTTAGGTGTTGTTGGTTAATGAAGTTCTACAGGATTCACTTTAAATACAGTTGGAACCAAATGCTGCAAGTAGGCAGATCAAAATAAAAATAAATAAAACTACACACCATCTATAGTTGAGTAACTTTACTTCTACTGCTAATATCGTACTTCAGTTTTGCTCCATTATTTTAGCTTTTTTTCCCCCATTAAGGATACACAATATTTATGTACTGTAGAACATCAGTTATTGGCTGATATTAATAATTTTATTATTACTATTACTATTTTTATCTGTCAATACTAATATATATAGGCCAATATTGGACATTGGATAATTTTCTCTATTTTTACATTTAGATTACCTTTGCAGTCAGCTAACAATCATTTAAAGTTTAAAAACACGAATACTTAATAAGACCGTTAAATGTTATCTTTAGCTAATTTTAAAATGAATATCCATTTTTAATATTGTACATTATTATGTTGTGATGCCTTCAATCACTAGCAGAATTTAAAACAACTGGTATGAGTTTTCATGTTTTGCATGAAATTAGTGTAGAATTTGAATATAGGTTATCAGCCATAAATGAAAATAATAATTTGCTTATCAGTACTAGGCTAGAATTTACAATTGTGCGTCCAGTATAAATCAAGAGGATCCTTGAATTAGTCCAACATAATACAATGGAGAAAAAATAAATGAATTAAGGTGTGGTCACATTTACTGCTATTCAGCAAATTTTCGTGTGCGAAATTCAGTTATTTTAATAGGAATCCATGCATTAAGGAATTCTGTGTGAGAACGAAAGATTTCCCCACAGATTTCACAACTGATCAAGTCAGTTCCAACAGAAAGATGCTTGGTTTGAAAGCGATTCTGTGAAGTGAAGCTGTGCTCCAAATATCACTTCATTATTGACAATGGAAATTTTTTTTGCCTGTGAAATTTCACCTTTAGTCTGTCTGGACTGATGCAAAACAAACTTAAATCATACAAAACTTAAAATCAGTCTCATTATAATCCAAAAATCTGTCTACGGTGGAAGAGCAACCCAAGAGCAACACAAGTTCAGACGAACATCAACAAATATGTATTTTCTATCATTGCAGCAAAAAGCTACGTTATTCTCACCTTTCAATTCAGCGCAAAAGTGAATTCACTTCATGCACAGGTAGCCTGCCAAAACTTTTGTTCACTGCCAAAACTCCATCATCCCTCACCTTTAGGCCAATGACGATGTCATTTAAGAGGACTGGATGAAATTCAAGTAAACTAGAAATGTCAAACAAGGGTAGCAGCAGTGCAATGTCCTAACAATAAACTATCAAGTGATAAATGACATCTCTATCGTGTTAATCTGAGTGTTTGTTAACCTGACCAGCCACAACTGTCAACAGTGTTGCCCATCAATGTTTTGACAGATGCTTGGTCTCTATTTTTAACGCATCACGCTAGATAACCTCACACACGGTGATGCGTCACACCTAGTTAGAAGGAAGACGTGTAACAATTCGAGAGGTAACATATGGCGTTATTTTAATGACAAATGTCGAGAGCGCATTATTGTAGCGCGAAAGCACATTAATACAATGCGCTATGCTTTTTTGTTTGTTTAGATCGTTCAGAAGGGTTTGACCAAACTGTTAAACTAGGTTATTTACAAATCATCCAAACACCCGTTTCATTTCTAATATTATGACTAAGTAGTATTAAATTGTAAAGAAATTACAGATCCATCTTTGAAATCTGATTGGTTGATAACTTTTGACAACATTTAATTCAGGTGCGAAAAGAATTAATATCTATAGCGCATGAGCACAGAGAGATTTGAGAGTGCACAGGACACAGTTTGAGTGAGAGGAGACATGTTTTAAGTGCGTGCACTCTCCCCGGGCGAGAGCAGCGTGTATCTGAGCGCGCGCGTCCGGTTTTGTGCGAGAGCAAAGGAAATCCGCACGCGAGCAGAGAGATCCGCGCGAGCGTATTGTATTAATGTGCTTTCGCGCTACAATAATGCGCTCTCGACATTTGTCATTAAAATAACGCCATAGTAACATCCCCAAATTTAACTCTGAGAGAATGCAGATCTGTATTCAGCAAGGCATACTTTTTTCATACTGCAGAGACAAGGACAAAGGATAACAGCTGTAGGAGGATGTCAATGTTACGGCACCCCAGAGAGATCGTTCCAGCCGGCCCAAAATGAGTTTAGTTGCAAAAATTAAATGCATTGGGTGCAAGCTTTTTTAGATCCTACAACATTCACGTATGATAAAACACCTGAGGTTTATGATGCAGTCTTTATAGGTCCTTGGGTTGCCGACTTTGGCCTCATGCTGTCAAACAGATTTAATACCAGTCAAGCACTGAGCTCCAATAAAGACGCTTTACAATTTAAAACACTGCCTATTCTGTCTCTGATCTACCCGCTGCTTGAAGAGCAGTGATATGTATGTGTGTGTGTGTGTGTGTGTGTGGAGGAAATGTAGATGAGGAAGGGCTCTGATCCACTGAGCTCACAGCCGGTCTTCATTATACTCTAAATGTGCTGTACAACGACATCCTGCTGTTATGGAGCCAAGAGTGACATAGTCACAGTATTCTGTCTGAACGCTGACATAATGCTTCATTAATCTTTCCTGATGATCCATGGGCACATCTGAATGATTCTGATGGGGTCTAAATGGTACATGTGCACAAATATCAGTCATTTTAAAGGGATAGGTCACCCAAAAAATCTGTATGCTTTTCTTTCTTCTGTGGAACATTTTGAGAAATGTTTTGCGTTCCGCTTGGCAGGGTTCTTTAAATTTATCATTAGTATACAGCTGGATCTTGTGCATTTTATACCCACAAACAACCATGTACAAAACACACCTACTAAATTAAGGTCAGTGATAATAATGCTGGAACTAAACTGACTTCCCATTGACTTCCAATGTATGGACAAAAATACAATGGAAGTAAATGGGAACAAAAACTGTTTGGTTACCAACATTCTTCAAAACTACTTTTTTTGTGTTTAGGTTTCATACATGTTTGGAATAACATAAGGGTGAGTAAATGATGTCTGATTAATGATTTTCATCTTTGGGTGAACTATACCTTGAGGTGATACGTGATGACTGGCTGGTATGTTTTCCCTTGTTCCCTATGCTGTTCTCAGGGCCCTTCAAATGAAACATGTACATTCCATTCTGATTCGGAACTCGCTTAAGATGGCAGAAAAAAACACAACTTTGGTGTTTTATTTTTGTTTTGTGTTGTTTTGACCATACTGACTTTCAAAATCTCTTCACTCTACAGAAGGAAGAAAGTTATACAGGTTTGGAATGACATGAATGGTGAGTAAATGATGACGCAATTTTCATTTTTGGGTGAACTATCCCTTTAAGGATGTGTGAACAGCAAAAACGAGAGCGAACCACTGATCTATAATAGATATTATATATAGATCAGTGGTGCAAACCAAAAATAGCAACTTGGAATGATGCTTTTACCATTTACATTCCTGGAAAATATCAGATGCAACTTTAAAACTGCTTCAAACTTGCTAATGATTGTGATCTTTTGTATAACCCCTAAAAGCTCAGTCATTTTTAACAACATAATATTTTCTGAGAAAAGTGAGAGAACCAACATAGGGAATCTAAACCACAATATCTGATATCCCAGGGCCTTTATCTCTGGATCCCACCCAATGACCTCAGCAGTTCCAAGCAAGAAATGAGGAGACAAAGACAAGACATTCTCTCTCTCCCTATCTCTCTCTCAAACTCTTCTACTTGTGATTTGCCACAGAATGGGAACGGGCCAAGGCCTTCAACTCCAGCACTGCACTCAGAAATCAATATACAGTGTGCATTGAGTTTGGAGAGCACACAGAGGAAGCAGAGATCAAGACTGTTTTATCGAGCACACCAATCTTGGGTTCCAGCCAGAATCTTTTTATTTCAAGGAACTGATCAACTTCTTTGACTTAAAACCAAACTGCTGTATAATGAGACCAGGGAAAAAGAAGGAAGAAAAAAAAATCTGGTCTTCTGAGAGGTTGAATGAAAGCTAAATGTGAGTGAATATTTGAATATAATAACATCTGGCCTGCGTTTAAGGTCCTTTGATTGAAATGCCAAACCTTTTTCCAGTAACAAAAAAAGAAGAAGAAGAAGAAGAAGAAGAAAAATCTGGTCTTCTGTAAGGTTGAATGAAAGCTAAATGTGAGCAAATACTTGAATATAATAACATCTGGCCTGTGTTTAAAAGGTCCTTTGATTGAAATGCCAAACCTTTTTCCCAGTAACAAAGTATTCGTTCACAATAATGTGCTTCAGATGAAATGTCCACTTTGAGCACAGATTTCCATTTTAATGGCCCTAATGCTGGTCATATTTGCTGATCTGAAAACCACCATCTCACCATGTCCTACAGGTTAGTTAACTGCTAGTTAGCTACTGTTAACAATTATTACAAAAAAAGTGTTCAAAATCCCTCAGTAATATTTTAACACCCCTGTCCTGGGGTGGGAGGAGGGATTCCATTCTTTGACATCTATGGAAACTTTTCATTGCAAAGTTCGTTATAGTGGAAAAAGTTCTTCAGAACATTCAAATGTTCATTAAACATTCTGACCAAATAAAAAGAACGTCTTTTTAGACGGTTCATAGAAAGGTTATTTGGGGAACCCAAAATGGTTCTTGCATGGCACTGCTGTTAAAACGGCCTTTTGGAACCTTTATTTTTAAGTGTACGTTAAAAATAGCATTTACAGTATTTTGTACAATATTTTGTTAGTGTAACACCTTAGAATGTTCACACTGATTATTTGTTGTCTACTACTCTCATTTTCTACCTTGGAAAGGAACCCAGGCGATCAGTCAAGTGCAAGTTACCATGTTAAAATATCTGAAGCTTCTGAAGTGACCACTTACAGCCATGCAGCTCCAATAAGTTATAACTAATGAAAAGGTCAATGTGTCCGGACACCTTAACAATTATTTACTAAACCAAGTCAGAAAAATGACAGGAAAACTGTTAAAATAAACAGAAACTCCAAATATTAAAGGCTTTTAAAAGCCCTTTGCCATCGGAGGAAGTTATATGACACAATAGTTTCTTCTACCCAAGTCTGATGTGCAGAGACAATTATAAATAATACATTACTAGAATGACTTCCCAAAGAATATAAACACTGAACACTGATGATTTCAAATCACTGTTCTGATCTGTTGAGTCTGACATGCCAACTAATGATGTGAGCTGGGGCAGGGCTATACCTTCCTGAGGGCGTTTATGAAAACCTGTTCAAAAGCAAACATTATTTTTGTAATTAATTTGGTGAGAATAAACATTATTTCAAAACAGACCTTTGCATCCTTGCATAAACCTTTACCTTTTACAATGGAATAATATACAGTATGTGAAGGACTAGGGCACAACAACAACTAACCCCTAGGGGTGTGAATAGTTATGGCTATGCTTAACTACAACTAAAACTAGTATTTACGGTGGCCGAGAGAGCTCAACGCGCTGCAAATGACAAAACACATGCAAATAGAAAAAACACCTGCCAATTAAGAAAACATCATTAATTTGACAACACACACACTGCAAATGCTCACAACACAAACAAATAAAGAAACGCACTGCAAATAATTAATTATAATAAATTATAAATTATTAATTATATAAATAAATAAACAAATAAATAAATAAAAATTACAAAAATATTACTAAAACTTAACATTAAAACAAAAACTGAAAATATATAAAATGTTAATAAATACTGTTATAGTACACAAAACAATACTAAAATAATATTGGAATGGATGACCAAAAGACAGAAAGATCTCAAGAACCTTTTCTAAATTATGTAATACAATATTCCACAAGCTAAAACACATGGGAGGACTCATTGCTAATTGGGAAGGGCTCGAGAGCGTGAGTAGAAAGTGTGGCGCTTCCTACTGAGTGTGAGACACAGGCAGACTGTTGCAGAACAGGGCCGCATACTGTCCTCTGGCCCTCATCCAGTTACACATACACAGCCACCCTCCCTAACACTCCAGCACACATACACATATCGTCCTTAATCTTATTTACTGGTAAGCTGACATGTCCATTTTCTGGGTGCTAGCATGGCTGTAAGGGGTTGTGGTGGGGAGGTCTCCTACAGGCGGACTGAAGGGCTGAGTCAGCTCTAACAGACACAATGCCAAGAGCATGATGGATAGATCCAGTCACACCCAGCACATCAGGAGACAGAGGGGCCCCTGGGTCAGTCACATCCAGTCCACATACATGCACAGGGTCTCCATTGAGCTGTGTTTGGGCTAAACGTCACACTCTTAAAGGGTTAGTTCACCCAAAAATGAAAATTAGGCTGTGTTTTACTCACCCCCGAGGCATCCTAGGTGTATATGACTTTCTTCTTTCATACGAATCCAGTCGGAGTTATATTAAAAATTGTCCTGGCTATTCCAAGCTCTATCATTGCAGTCAGCGGGTGTTGCAGTGCTTCAGTCCCAAAGAAGTGATTTTAACATCCTGATCATACGATTCCTTTGCTTCTTCCTTTTTTTTTTTTTTAATTATTAGCCTAAATAAGCTGACAAAATACACAATTACTGTAAATGTGAACTCATGTAAGCTGGCTAAATTACAACTTCCCTTACAATAATTAACCATATGGTTTTATTATTAAAATTAATTAATTAATAAATACATTTATGTAAAAAATAAATAAAAACTTTTGTAAAATAAAAAAAAAAGTTACTATAGTTAAACCATGGTAACCACAAATTAACCATGTATTTACTACACTAACCATAGTTTAACCATGGTATTTGTACAACAGTGGTTATGCAAATGGTAATCAATACAAAAAAAACATGGTTAATCTTCGTTTTGTTAGGGTAATTTTGGCATTGTTGGGGTCCTCCCGTTGTGGTCTGATACTTGCGTTTCTGTATTTGGTTGTGTTGTGAGTATTTGCAGCGCGTTTCTTTAACAGTTCCGGGCGGATGTCGTATGAGGTCGGCGCTGTGCATGCGCCGCTCAGAAGTGACGAACGCGGAAACGTAGGGGAGAGATCAAAACAAAACAACGGTCACGAATTAAAAGTACAAAATGAGGATTTGTAAAGAAGAATGTCAGAGGATTTCGATATAAGCCTGTTGTGAGTATTTGCAGCGCGTTTCTTTATTTGGTTGTGTTGTGAGCATTTGCAGCGCATTTATTTGGTTGTGTTGTGAGTATTTGCGGCACGTTTCTTTATTTGGTTGTGTTGTGAGTATTTGCGGAGAGTTTCTTTGTTTGTGTTGTGAGCATTTGCAGCGTGTTTTTGTATTTGATTGTGTTGCGAGTATTTGCAGCATATGTGCTGTCAAACTGATGAAGATGTTTTCTTAATTTGCTGGTGCTTTTTCTATTTGCATGTGTTTTCTGAAGTTGCAGCGCGTTGAGCTCTCTCGGCCACCGTAAGTATTGCTTTCAGTAACTGAAATAATGCTGAAATAAAATTATATATATATATATAAAATTTTTTTTCTTACAAAAACGCATCGATTTGCCACAGGAGGCCTTTGTTCACCCCCCGGAGCCATGTGAAACACTTTTTTTTTATGGATGGGCACTTTTTATTTCACTTCTTTGGGACTGAAGCAGGCCAGTCACACTACACTTTTCATTCTATTGACTGATTGATTGGGAGACAGGAAACAATTTCATGTGAATCTCACTACTGTACATTCCAAAATTAAAGTTTTGTGATAAATTTGTTTCATGTATCATGTGACCTATAGAAGATCAGTGTGACCTCATAGCTGAATAAAAAAAAAACACAAACATTAAATCTGCAGAATTGCAGTCTTGAAGTGCAAAGAGCAGATTACATAATTTTTGTACATTTTGGATGTATTATATTTAGAATTGTGTTTTTAAGAAGACACCAAAGAGTGTGATGTCAAATTACGACTGTTGCAGTGCGTGTATAAATATTGCGTGCTCAGTCTAGTGGGACCATGGCTTTTTTTGTACAATTCTGTTCACAAAGCAACACAAAACTCATGTAAGAGTTAAACTCAAAAAATATAAATAAATAACATAATAAAATAAAATAATATAATGTATACTTGTCTTGTTTTAGATCAGTATTATATATAAAAAATTAGTTAGAATATTAAGATATGAATTCAATATTTTATACTTATGGATTTTATTTTTACATGTAAATCTAAATTTTTTAATCTAATATGTAAATCTAGTTTCTGTATTTTTTTTTTTTAATTATGTAATATACATTTGTAACACTATATTTTGTGCCTTTTTTTTTTAACCTTGGCATTAAATTATAAAAAGTTCCTGTGTGAGTGTTTCTAATTCAAATTTTAAGTTCAAATTTTACTTTCTCTCCTCTGACCAATACAATATCCCTATATTTTTTCCCTCTATTAAAAGTCATAGCAATGCTATTGTGGATTTTTTATTTTTATTTTGCTATTGAGGCAAATGACTGCACAAATAATAATTATATATGTTGTAGTCTCTGCAACGCCTCTGCACTTACTCCCGATTTCTCTCAATATGGCAACACAAGAGCTGTCAGTCAATACATGGGGGAAAAAAGTAACTCAGATATTTCCTTCTAAATTAAAAAGTAATGCGTTACTTTACTAGTTACTTGTAATGCGTTACCCCCAACACTGTTCATCACTATAGAAGTGTGACTTCCCCCCAGAAAAAGGTCCATTAAATATTTTAGATTAAACACAAGTATTTTGAAATTATACATTTGTTTTGACCTTTTAAAATCTCAAGTCTTCTAAAGGAAAAAGCTACAACAAATAACTGAATCTTTTACTTTGCAATTTCAGCTGCAAATGATGCAGCTATACTTCAGTTCCATAACAGCTATAAATTCATAAACACCTACTTGGGCCGAAATGTCAGCATGTCCGAAAGATACAGTTCTTCTTTATCAGTCCTCTGTTGTCAACCTGAAAATGGCTCAGACTAATTTCTGAACAAATTGTTCAGACTGGCTTTGTGAATTGGATCAACAGATTCATTGAAAAAAAATAATCTGGCGCACCCCAGCCAAAATAGAGTACAATGCTATTGAATGTGTATAAATAGCTGGAATGAGGTTGGGGGGAAAAAACCTCTACAGTGACTAAGCACAGACGTTCCGGTACGGTCTTCCATAGACTACTGACACAGCCCAGCTGCTCCAAGTTGAGAAAACGGATGGAGTGAAAGAAAATAATGGATGTACACATCCACTCCGCTCCCTTCTGCTGGCGGCTGAGAGGAGCTGTCACAGCCTGGCAGGGTTGAGGAACTTCAGACGAAAGGAATCTGCATGATGCCTTTGCAGCATGTAAGCCTGTACATCCCAATGCAAACACGCAGACAAAGAAAGGCACTGTCAGAAACACACACAGGTGATTGTGCTACACTGCACAATGTCCTGAAATTCAAAGGCATTCAGATAAGCGAAATTCCTCAGAATCTAATACTGAGCCTACTTTCGATCTTGTAACGAAAACATTAACAGACATTTCTCTGGCAAACGGCGCTGCATGCAGAAAGCAATACTGCATCCTGTGATCTCCGCTGGGTCAGGTGTGGGATGGGAGGATGAGGCGGATACAAACCCATCCATCTTCATGTGCAGAGGGAATTCCTCACAAAAACACAATGCTATTACAAATGGCCTACTAGGTTGACCATCAGGGCTTGAGAGAGTATAAATCGCCTTTTATGTTTCTAAAGAGCTGCAAAAAGCTGATACAGAGAGACTGTAAAGCAGCACACTAACCAGGTGTGAAGCAAATACTGAAACTGCAAAAAATGAGCGATTGAACATTTTAGTTAGTTGGTTTCGTCACTGACAAAAAAGTAACTGAAATTTACAGTATTCAAAGAAATACAATAACAAAAATTAATAACTAGAGTATTGTTCAGGATAAGCAATTCACCAATAGAAACGAAATGAAATAAAAAATGAAATAAAATAAAATACAATTTTGCTTAAAAAAACAGTGAGATGATTGATTTTTGCAGTGTGCCATGATTTAAAAAAAAAACAAAAAACAAAAAAACCCCCAAGGCAAACCCAAAACCAACCAAACCAAAACAAAAAGCAAAACAAAATAAAACGCATACATTCAGGGTGTTTCCATGCCTTTGGCCCAAGATGTAGCATCTCGGTTTTAGAGAACAGATGAAAACAAATAATTAAAAAAACTAAAAGTATTGTTAAAAAAAAAACATTCACCAATTAGGTGATTGATTTTTGCAGTGTGCCATGAAACTGTATTTAACAAATCAAAACAAACCAAAACAAACCCAAAACCAACCAAACCAAACCAAAAATAAAAAGCAAAACAAAAGAAAACATACGTTCAGGGTGTTTCCACGCCTTTGGCCCGACATGCTACATAGGACAAGTGTTTTAGAGAACAGATGGAAAAGAAAAGAAAAGAAAAAGAAAAAGAAACTGAGGTTGCTCCAGGGGGACTGACCCTGTACTGAATTCATGAAAACCCATAAACCAAGAGAAGTGTGATCTCGGAATCTCATGACTGGCCAACACATCAGGGTGAAATTCATTTCTGAGCCAAGCGTCAATGACTGGACTGAGCCAGACATGCTTTCTTTACACCTCACAGACTGTAAGGTCTGTCGCTGACCCAGCATACACTCACGACTAGTCATAGGTCTGTTGAGCTTTACCAGGGCTCAGTCAATGTGCCGTTGGTGCTTCGGGTTTGGAGCGAGAGTCTCGAGCGAGTGCCGTGTGTCAGTGATCAACCTATTCAAAGTCAGTGATCGCAGCCAAAACATTCATTTGGGTACTTCACTGACCTTCCAAAACAGTCTATTTTTCACGAGTGGGAACAGTTAGGATCTGAGTCTTCCAGTGTGTTTCCATGGTTACTGGTTTAGCTAGTGTGTCTGGGTTTTCATTTCATTTTAGGTTGCTAAGTTTAATATCAGCACAGTAAGGTAAAAATAGAGCCTAGATGAAACCTGAAACTGGTGTGACATTTGTTTAACACTTTTCCTTGTGTTCATTTCATGAATGCAATTTTAGTGAGATTATCGTAGCCAAAAATGAGCAAATGGGTAAGACAGAGCAAGTCCTCCATTTTGTCTTACAGTCCTCCTAAAAACATCTTAAACCAGAGTAAAGTGGTCATAACCCACAAAGACCCACTGCAGCAAAACCACAACAAAGCAATTAAATGATACCTATTTTGACAAAATATAACCTAAAACTAGATATATGACAACAGTTCATACTCTAAAACGCTTCAGATAAGATTAAAGGGATTAAAGGGAATTCTGTCATTAATTACTCACCCTCATGTCGCTCCAAACCCGTAAGACCTTCGTTCATCTTCGGAACACAAATGAAGATATTTTTTAAGAAATCTGAGAGCTCTCTGACCCTCCCATAGACAGCAAGGATATTACCATGATCAAGGCACAGAAACATAGTAAGGACATCGTTAAAATAAACCATGTGACATTAGGGGTTCAACCGTAATTTTACAAAGCTATGAGAATACTTTTTGTGTGCAAAGAAAATAATAATAACAATTCATTCAACAATACTTCTCCCCGAGTTACCGTCTTGTGCCATTTAGGAGAGTACCCCAGAACGTAATCAACGTAATCAGCGTTGTTTATGTTCAGCATGCGCGCGCTTTCTACTGAACGCAAACAATGCTGGGTGAGTAATTAATGACAGAATTTTCATTTTTGGGTAAACCAACTTTTAACATGTAATTACTAACAATTTGAATCTCTCAGCATGCAAATGTCACTGTTTACTGGCACCACTGGTAACTGTTTCGGATTTAGTATTAGATATAATATATAGTACCTGTGCTATTATTTCAGTGATTGAAACTGGGTACAATCATATATAATATAAAATAAAGTACGTAAATGTAAAAATGTCAATTTTAGACCAGGAAACCAGCTTTGGTTGGTTGGTTCTATAGCCTATAGCCTGAATCCAAATCCTCTGTATTGTTGGTCAAAACATGGAAATCGACAAATTTGTGGAAAAAAGTTTCTATGCCTTATTGCCTCTTTTTTCCCTTTGTCATTCCTATCCTGTTCTTCAAACTCAGAGCTCAGATCTAGGCCTGTCCACACTAATACTTCTTCGTTTAAAAACACATCACACTGAGACAGCGTTTTTGTCAAGGAAAACTGAGCTTTTTGAAAACACTCTTCAAAGTGGATAAATTTGAAAATGCCATTTTCACATTGTAGTGTGGACTGTGAAAATGGAGGCTTTTGAAAATGATGACGCATGTTTAGTTATGTGACCAATATTGATATCTATGTTTATATGGGTATTGTGCCTGTTATGTGCTATTCACGTTCACACTATTGCTACAGATGTGTTACTTTGTACACTCTTCATATCACAGTCCTGCAAAAATGACAGAATATTTACTCACGATTGCGGCAAAACATGAGGACATTTGCGTTTTAGATCAGATCATACAATCGTGAGTGAGTCACATCAGTGAATTGAAGTGATATTTTCCTAAATAAAATGATCCTGCCAGAAGAATTGCATGAAAACGTATCATGTCTGTTCCGTCTGTATCATCTCAGTGAGCGTTTTTGAGGCTTGCGCAGTAAAGCGAATGTAACATTTTCTGACGTTTTAGTGTGGATGAGAAACTTTTGGAGAATGCTTGAAAACGCTAGTGTGGACGGAGAGCATTTTAAAATGAAAACACTGTGTTCAAATGTATCTGGATTAGACATAGCCCTAGTCTACTAAAGAACATAACCGGTACTCGCAGGTCAAACAACTTTTACCTGGAGTTTTTCTAAAGATTTTTTTTCTTCTCCAGAACTCAGAAATTTATTATAGTAAGCAACCAAAATGAAAACATGAGGAACAAAATCACTATATGTCTTTGAATTTTCATGGAGTAGGTGCACTCAGAGATGGAGCATCACCATTCACAAACCTGATCTATACAAATCTATCAATGCTGCATAGTCTAGCATTAATCTGCTGTTTATTTTCCAAATTACTGCAGCATATTTTGTGTCATTGGGCAGAACGGGGGGGGGGCACTCACGCCTCCCTAGGGGTCTTAGGGGATTTCCTGAGGGGCCCTGTAGTGCCACAGTGTGGAGACCCTTCAGCAATGTACACTATACACATATAAAAACATACACCTGGAAAAGAGCTACAACCCTTAGCGTGCATGCAGGGTTATAATGCACTGAGACACACGTTATGAAATGATTCAAGCTCTTAATAATAAATCTGGCTGCATTTAAGAAAACAATCACTACTTGGCTGTGAAACATAGCACTTCAGCTCGATATCAAATGGAGTCCCTTTCTTCTTTGGCCTGAGGGAATAGGAATGAATTTGACGCTAATGGCGGGCAGTTTACAAGCTAACATCCGTTCTATTGGCTCATGCCATACAATGTGATATTACGGCAGCTCTGAAAATAGCTGCTGTTGTAGAAAGATGAACTGTGAGAGAAGCAGAACAGAGACATGAGTAGGCGTTTGTTTGTCAGAATATTTCTGTCCATTGAAATACCACACGGGTGTTGCGTAATGCAGCGCGGGCCATTATTGGATCTCAGGGTGAAGGAAATGAGCTAGTGCATTCAAGATTCTGTTTTACAGGTAAACTGGTTCATGCAGAGCTGGAAAAAAAACAATTGGTTCTCAAATCTTCTAAGAATAAACGGTAGCGTTTTATTTTATTTTAAGCCACTTTTATTAAAAAAGAGAGAAAGGAATTGGGACATGATACAGGCAGGGTTGTTTCCCACCAATCTAGCTCAAATAAAAAGTTTGTTAATCTAATAGAATGTTTATAAGCACTGCTCTCCTCTTTGCCTGCAGAAACAACATTAGCATTATTAGAGTTGTAACTATATAACTGCAGTATTATAGCATAGTTCGGTAATACTGAGAAACTATTATAGGTTGGTGATATTACCAAAATTTTATTTCACAACAACAATATATATCCCAATGTAATTATTTTTGCTGGAAATATGGTTGTTACAATGTGAAAATTTATAATGACACTGAAAAGTCACAAATATACATTCTATACAATACTATGCTAGGCGAACTAACATAAGAAAAAAGTTATCAAGCTTACTGAAGACAAGTAAGCAGCTAGTAATAAAATAAGAACAAAGACACCAATTACAACCAATTGACCCTTCGCAGAGAGTTTGATTGACAGGCGATCTGGCCAATCATAACGCTGAATCGCCATTTTGTCCGACAAACAAATCAGACAGGAGAGTAATGTTGGTGGACTTAAACTTGAAAAATGGTGTGTATTGATGTCTTTCCAAGGTTGAAATAAAATACCGTCTGATGTTCATTCATGTTTATTTCATGCATTATGTAAATATGAAGAGATGATCGCTTCACATGCTGCTTGAACTGAGGTGCTACAGAGATCTTTCATGACACATTAAAGAGCAACAAAATGGTATTTATTGTTTTTAATTTCTTTAAAAGGCAAAATGTAAATGGTAAGATTTTGTTTTATACCATAAGTAACCTGCTCTGTCTTTTTTGTTGGCACGTTGTAAGTGTCCTCTTTGCTCCGTGATTTATATTTCACTGCGTGTCGAACATAGCAACAGTAACTAAGGGGGGCAGGTCTTTGTGAAGGGTCAGTTGGACAACTAAATACAACAGAACAAAGATCTGAAAACAGAAAATGATTTGGAAGTGCGCATAGAAAGTTGCATGTGAAAATCAAATAGAATTCTCTTTCGCATCTTGTGTCCCTTGGACGATTTGAAATCGACTGAAATTTTAAACCGGCAAGGCTAAAATCGCATGAAAAGGATAAACTTTAGCGACGCCACAATATCAAGGGACTGCAACTGTTATAAAGACAATAATAAAAAAATTATGATGTTTGAATAGGTAGCACTCATGTATAGGCTAACAATACCTGGATGATTTACTGAATTGGTTGATTTGAAAGTATGCAGTTAGTGAAAACTTTGCTATCCCATGAGGCCACTGGAAGCTGATAGATTCAAAATGTGGAATATTAACAAAAAATATGGCAGAATACCAAGCAGCCAAATGGCTCTTTTCAAGTGTAAATTAAACTGAATTTGTAAGAATAACAAATATTAAAAAATATATATATAAAAACATTACTATAAGTGATAAGCGATTAAAATCAAAAGACCCCAAAACGGGACTCACTTCTAAAAAATTTCTAGATATTTTTATTATCTTATATTTTTATAGATTTATATTTTTCTCCATATCTTGGAATATTTTCAATATTTACCTATCAAGATGAAAACATGAAGAACAAAATCACTATATGTCTTCACATTTTCATAACAAGGGCAAGAATGTATTCCTTTTATATTTATTTAATATATGATGATGTGAGTGCATCAGTAACCAGCACTGTTTGTTATTAATTTGCAACAGAAAAGCTAAATGATTCCAATGTGATGTATACAAAAAATATATCTCAATAAAAATAAATGTAAAACAGTTTCACGCCCGGTAAGACATAATTATGGATGAAAACATTTGCAATTCACCTGCCAATGGCCATTTTAGCATGCTAATGATACAACATATAAACAACAAAGACAAAAATAAAAGGATGCTAACTAGATGGTTAAGATATCTGTTGTCATTTGGCTTTGTTTGGCAGTCGTGTATATCCAAACAGGTTATTCTTGTAGTCTGGCACGTGTGTGAGGTGGCACAGACAAGTCTGAAAATGTGCCCTCTCTCACTCTCTCTCGCTTGCTGACACAAAAAACCTCAGACAGTACAGCTGAGAACAGACTGTACTATGTCAAGAGGCAGGTAGCTCTCACTTAAGGAAGCTCAATGGCCTCACACTGCAGTCTAACTTCACGCATTACTTGAGTTGTGTTTACAGAGGGCTGGGGCACAATGGCAAAACCAACATAACACAAACTGATACCTGATCTTTAAACACACTGAAGCGCACTCTAGTGTAAATACTCAGACAAACACAAGTCACGAGTTTGTTGCTCCTGTAACCAGGCAATGCAATGGACGATGCAAACAAAAGTACAATATGGTAATCCATTGTGCATTACACATTGATTGAGCTTGAGTGCAAATCACAAAATACTGTCATTTGTTTTTAGCTAGTATTTACTTTGTATACTACTTTGTATCTTTTTCTACTAGGTGCTTCCAAAAATGAAACGTCATCATTTTGCTCCAAATCTTTCTTCTGTGGAACATGAAAGAAGAAAGTTTGAAGAATGTAAACAGTTGCTTTTTTTTCCCCAAGCAATTCCAAAGGTGACAGGAGCTTTCAAGCTGCAAAAATTAGGGGTGCTCCCTCCGATCAGGGTTTTTGAGGCCGATCACCGATCGCCGATCACAGAAAGCAGTATCTGCCGATACCGATCACCGATACCGATCTTTTTAAAGCCTCCTTTTAATCATTTATAACTATTTATAGTGATACTCCAATCAGGATTTTTAGACATTTATTCAGGGCCTGCATTTCATTTTTGAAAATGGGGGGAATTCCCCTCTTAGGTGTCTCTTGTGAGAGGGGAAGCAGCTTTCACACAGGAGTCTGCTACTGATCCGTTGCTGTTTACCACAAACACAACATTTATCCATTATTTTGATTTCAAATCCAAACATTGTCACTGAAAATGCTTTTTCAGCATTGCAATTCTTTGTTTACACAGTACAGTAATACAATCTTTCACAGACATGTTTAAACACAATAAATGCAACACATTATTCAATGCTTTTTACTTTTGCATTTACTTCTAGATTAATATATTAAGTTGCTCAAGCAAGTGGCATTTAAACTACTTTTCTTACGTTATCACAAACTTACCATTGCCAGAAATAGTCAGCTCTACTGCCTTTCCTTTTGCATTTGAAATCTTTATTACAAGCAATCATGCTGTTCATAAAGAACTTTGTTTTCCTACCTCCACGAGTGCCGTCTATTATTGCCTTGTTTATCTAAAAGTGCTCTTTGTGCTGAACTGATCTCTGCACTGCTGCAGACGCACCGCTTCTAGAGCGCACTGCCGGACAGCAACCGTGTGCAGTGAACGCTTTATTAATTTGTTTTTATTTATTTATTTTCTGTTAACATGAGCGTGGAAAAATACGCACCGCATTCGTACTGCAAACGGAGTAATGTGAACCTGGCATTATGGGTGTGCGCTGCGAGTGGGCATATTGTCATTTGCACTGTCTGTGCAAGTGACAATTCCTGTGTCAACTGTGCAGCGTGCAGCTCACTTATACAAACGCAATGTGTGGTGATTTGAAGACATTTGCGTATTTTGAGAGAGAGCGCGCGCGTGGTGATTCACTTATGCTGTTTGTGAAATTACGTCTCACACAAGGTTTGCAAATGACTTTATAAGTTATTTAATTAAAAAATATGAAGGAGTACCTCACCTTCAGCATTATAATTATTTCACCCGCGCCGGACAGAGACTGAGACGGTGCCGCTGCATGTCATGCCAAACCTTCTCATGGCAGGCGCGTCATCCGCTTGTGATCGTTTTTTTGAGATCGGCCTTTTTAGAGACTGCCGATCAATCATCCCAAAGCGATTATTGGCCGATAGTGATCGGTAGCCGATCAATCGGAGCACCCCTAGCAAAAATTATGCGAAAGCATGACGAAAGTACCATAAAATGATCCATGTGACTTGTGCACTATGAGTCTTCCGAAGTCGTTTGATAGCTTTGTGTGAGAAATAAAACAAAATATTGACAAAGAAACTTCCTTCAAAGAAGTGTTGTTATCGTTAACTAAAACAAAACATTTTTGTCAATTGAAACAAAAATTAAATAAAATAAAATATAAAAAATATGAAAAGCCTAAACTACAGGAAAATGTTAAATTTTGCCTGAATAATTTAAAGTAACAAAATTACTAGGAGAACTGAAAACCTAAAACTGACTTATAAATAATTAAAAGTATTCAGACATTTTATAAAATAAATAAATAAATAAATTAGAGTGAAAACTGAAAATATAAAAATAAATGATAATTCATAATATTACTTAAAACTATAAATGTATATTGATTGAATAGTAAAATAACATTGCTGCCAGGGGAAAAACTTGACCGAATTACTGACTCACTTGAACTGGATCAGTTCTGAATAGATTTTAACGTGCACCCCTAGTTTTCTCTTTCTCTTCTCTAAAGCAGCACAACATGGCCTCGCCCCCCTTTGCTGCATGTTCTGGTTAAAGGGGTCATTGGATGCCAATTTTCCACAAGTTGATATGATTCTTTAGGGTCTTAATGAAAAGTCTGTATATAAAAAATATGAAAAGCCTAAACTACAGGAAAATGTTAAATTTTGCCTGAATAATTTAAAGTAACAAAATTACTAGGAGAACTGAAAACCTAAAACTGACTTATAAATAATTAAAAGTATTCAGACATTTTATAAAATAAATAAATAAATAAATTAGAGTGAAAACTGAAAATATAAAAATAAATGATAATTCATAATATTACTTAAAACTATAAATGTATATTGATTGAATAGTAAAATAACATTGCTGCCAGGGGAAAAACTTGACCGAATTACTGACTCACTTGAACTGGATCAGTTCCTTTGTGATCTAAATATTCAACAATTGATTCACTGAAAAAATAATAATTTCACAAATTACACATTGATACTTCTCTTGTAAACTTGCTTAAAAGAGCTAGAACGGATGTCACAGTTTACAGTCAATGACTTAAATTACAGTCTGATTCTTATGACTTCAGAAGACTTGTAATATAGCTTACAAACTTGTATAGAGCAATTTTATGATGTTTTTGAAACTTGAAAGCTTTGGTCCACACTGCTTGTAATTTCACAGAAAAGAGCAATCAACCACAGAAGAAAAACAAGTCACACTGTTTTGGAACGACATGAGGTTGAGTAAATAATGACTAAATAATGAAATAATCCATTGAAACCATATAGACCTAAGTGTTTCTGGGCCGATCATTCATTAAAACAAGGCATGAGATGTGACAGACTGGATTGTCAAATGAAGGTGTAAAGTCAGCTTCTGTGCGATAGGCAGCTTCTGTTGGACTGCGAGGATGTTTGGCAGCTCTCTGACTGCTGGCAGCTGGGTAGACAGCTGCAGCAATGAGCGACTTGTAGGACGTGTGGTTATGTAACCATCAACATAGTTTGAGACTAGCAGTTTAACATCAGTGGCTCCGCAACCAGGACAGGAACTGACTGGCACCTGATACAAATACGCAAAGGCGGCCCAGAGATGCTCCAGCAACCTGTGCAGCATATACAACAAATAATGGATAAAACATCGTGTCCTCAGACAATGTGCAACTTGTTCTCCACTTTGCAGTCCAAACCATTGTCTTCCACAGTACCATACTTGTGCACACAGCAAAACTCAAGCCCCCTTGAGGCTTTAAAGGCAGGCAGAACTCAGAATCACAGGTGCGGGATATCACACGCTGAGAGGCCCGTCAGAGATTTAGGGAATTGAAGCAGCCCATGCTAATGACAGAGCTGATGCCAGAGATGCTTTGCTTGAGCTCAGCCTGGTGCTGTTGATCCCCTCTGCGCCTGGGGATTTACCAGCCAAAGCCCCCTAAACCCCTCCTTCCATCTGAGCAAAGAGACAGCCATTATTGTCTACTCCTGGTCCGGCGTCGAAACAATGGCGGACTGATGACAGTTCACTCAGGGTGGGTCTAAGGTAAGACGGCAGTGTCAATCAACAATCGTGTGACGTCACACAGACAAGAAGCTGAGAACGGCCGGATTTGAAAATGGAGATATTATTTTTAGGGATTAAATAAAAACCACTAGGTGGATTTTTATCATTATAGGGTAGATGTGTACACACACTGCCAACACACATTTATGTTTAAACAACATGTAAAAGTGAATTTAGCATCCGATGACCTCTTTAAGGCTAGAAGGGATACGTATGGCGCTACTGGGCATGCGCACATCAATACAGCATAATTTTTGTCACACTGTACAACAATTACTATTTTTTCATTAATGTAAAGGGTAGGTTTAGGGTTAGGGTAGGTGTAGACATTAATAAAACAATGTAGAAAATTAATTTCATTGTTCGTTTCTGGTCGGAGCTGTATCCCTTCTAGCCACAACCGCATGTTCCCGGGGGCTACTGGGGGCGGGGTTTATCTGGGTTCGTGATGTAACGAACCCGGAAAGTAGCTCGTTGTAGTCCCTACGAGCCGTTTATTTATATAGCACTTTATACCGTAGGTTGCGGATTTACAGCATTAAATATGAAAAGAGAACAGTGTCAGTGTTGCTTTCAATTAGAATTACAACTTCACTTTCTACTATAAAGCCCCTCTCAAGTGTGTTCATGTTTTTAAATCGCATCTGACCTAGATGGACTGAACGGAAGACATTTTTCCAATGTCAAAGAAGGCAGAGCCGCACCTACCCATTATGTAATCGCCACTGACTAATGGTAGTTCAAAGATGTTCACTATCAATTTCTGAGTGAAAATTGTTTCAATGTAAATCCTACACCATATTTCTTTCATTGTAAGATAGAGGTGTGTAGAAGCATCTGATTGTAAGAACTGATTGATAATGAACTAGATGACTATTTTAAATTTTTTTAGCAGAACTGATGCAATTAGCATGGCTAAAGATATTTTCGCTGAAAAGTTGCATGGCTAAATTCATGCCGGAACGGTCACCCCCCTTTTTGAACATAGACGTGAAAGTGCACTATTCAATATATCATTATATTCAAATTGTTATAATTCATGAACGCTTTTGAATACAGACCTAAGGTTGATCTCTTTCTAAAGAAGACAATCAGCAGATTATTGCAGAAGTTAAATCATTTAAAAAAAATTAAAGTATAAAAAAGTTCTCCTTCCATCTGAGCAAAGAGAAAAGAAGCAGCTCCAGTCACACGGCTGATCGCTAGCCCCGCAACCAATCAGTGCGCCGATTTCCACTGAACTTAAACATATTATTCATCAATCAAGTTCTACATATTCCTTTGCTCCTGCATGCTAATTTATTATCTATTTTGGATGATTTAATTATGTTTCTAGCTACTAATAAATTCATGGATATACTGGCAAAGTTTTTCCATTCTTTGCTTCTTTTAAAAAGAAGTTTGAAAAATCTTTACAGCGGTATACTGTTAGCCAGCCACGCTGTTGAGAGCAGGATTTAAAGGGGTGGTTGACTGGCTTTTTCTAGGCTTGATTGTGTTTATGGGGTGCAGTCTAACATGTGTTAATGCTTCGTCCCTTACAATTAATAAACTGCTCTGTACCTTCTCCTATAAACGCGCTGATCATTTCCTGCTTTTATGAAGCCCCTCCCTCAGGTAAAGAAAATGTACTGTATGTTTTATTTTACTTTATATAAAATAAATATTTAAAAATTAGGTTTTAATCCAAAATTGCTATAAAATTAAAGCTAGACATCTAAATAAGTTGTGTTACAAATTTGAAGTTGATATAAAGAAAATTGAGGTTCCTATGCAATTTTGTTTAGGCGTTATACCAAAAATAGCCACTGGGTGACACCCAAACCCGTTGAATTATTTTGGATGCATTTTTCTGTCACAAATGTTAAAATTTCTCTCTCAATATCACTTCTATCACAAAATAACCACCAAATATGGAATCTGGAGACTCAGACCTTTCTAACGATATGTATTTTGTCAAGATTATAAAAAGTTTTGATTCTAAAAGAAAAGACCGTAATACATTCAATATTAGTGAAGAGGACCGCACAGAACCTGTGCAAGCACGGCTCTTAATGGTATGTTTTTGTATGTTGTTGTCTCATACTTTTAGATATGCTGTTATTTGTAAATGCTACTGCTTCTGTTAGCTTTTAAAGACCGTAATACATTTTGTAATATGACTCGTCCCACTAAAGGGGAGGAGACCGCTAAAAGATTTAAAGTACCATTTCCATAGTAATGCAATGTCTGATTTCAAAATGGCTTTCACAGGATGAATTTTGAGGTTTTAAGCTTTCAAATGATATATAATCCTAAGTTTACTATTACTAGCACTATCTTTACAACTTTACATATTCAGGTGGACTTCCTTGGCCATTGTGTCACATTTTGCAGTTAGACAAATGACATATCAAGTCATATATAGTCTTTTTTTAAAAGACTATATTTTTTAATACTTTTTTAGTAACTTTTAAAAAGTGTTTAAAAATGATGTGTTCTCTTCCAATCTGTTGCGTGTCATTTAGCTTTTTTAATGCAAGATGATGTACTATGTGTCCAGTTAAATAATATATAAATGCTTTAGTTGGTCAGAATAAGTCAGACCAAGCTAAGTTTTGACACAAACGCTAGAAAATATGTACAAACGAATGCATAGCATACCTGATGATGAAATTTACGTGACATACACTGTGTGCATACCTTAGCGCATGCATAATAATCCAAGTATATTTTGGGCAAATTAAGCCTGTAGCTTGATAGTAAAAATCTGCTGTAGTTCGATTATAACTGCACATGTAAACGTAATTTTTACTTTGTAGATTTTGAAAATACGTAGTTTATTCCATCCCTAGTAAGACCGCAAGGAGGAATGTGTGTGAGAGTGAAACAGACAGTGAGTGTCTGTCTCTGACTGCTGAGCTCAGCCGTAGTCAAGTGCCTTGTGCTCTTTCACACACACACACACACACACACACACACACACACACACACACACACACACCTCTCCAATATTCAAGGAAGAAGTTAGGCCCGACCAAGCGTGAAGACACATGCAGATACACATGTTTTCAGGGAGAAAAGGACGAGAGGCGGAGAAGTCTTAGAGATTTTGGATCGGCTTTCCTTGGGGTAGAGATTCTTATTTCTGTATGACGTTGAAGTTAAGAGCCGCTCCTGGTTGTCAGCACTCAGATTCTGGGAAACTGTATACATTTGACCCTAAGAGCAACAAGATAAGACGGTTTAAAATATCACAGTACAACAGTGTAGACCTGAAAGAGCAGAGTGTTCTCCTCCCGTTCAATACGATCCATTTCAGACCAATCAATAATTATGCAAGTAAACCGCAAACATCGTACAAAAGCCCATCAGACAAATGTCTTTGCACTCCAGCGAATCTCACAGCTGTGGCTAATCTACATAACTGAAAAGTTACTTTTGGGTAATGTTGTGACAGTAAACAAAGTCAGTCTGGAAGATATTCCAAAGTACATCAATCCAAAAACAACCCTATTGGATTGAATTCTGTCCTTGAACCGAAATATTTATATGCAGACTACATAAGGGTCAACTGAGCTAGAGAACTAGCCACTGGTATAATAAAAATGCATATTAAGTTGTGGCAATGAAATCTTTAGGGATGCAAAACTCAACTAAACTAAACTAAAAAAAATGTTTCAGTCAAATTCACACCAAACTTTCCACATTAAAGTTTCTTTACAGTTGGGAAAACACATAAAACACCAAGTACCTCCCTTAAAGTCTGGCAAAAAATTGACTGAATAAAAAAAGCAGTCTTTTACAATGCTTAAAGGAATTTAAGAATGTTTTAATGATGAATTTGTTTATTACAAACACGTAGCTTTTCGCTTCACAAGACGTTAATTATTTTACTTGAGTCATGCCGATTACTTGTGATGCTTTGATCAGCTGTTTGGATGGCACCCATAAACTGCAGAGGATTCATTGGTGAGCAAGTAATGTAATGCTAAATTTCTCCAAAATGTAGATGAGTTTGTTTCCTCATTGGAACAGATTTGGGGTAAATGTCCATCAGTTTTTCATTTGTGGAACTATTCCTTTAATATTAAAGGGATAGTTCACACAAAAATGAAAATTAGCCCATGATTTACTCACCTTCAAGCCATCCTAGGTGTATATGACATTCTTCTTTCAGACGAATACAATCGGAGTTATATTAAAAAACATCCTGGCTCTTTCAAGCTTTATAATGCATTCACGAGAGAGTGGCGTCCAGCAGATGACGCAGCACGTAGGCAAACGCGGTGACAAACACGGAAGTGACGAATGTGGAAGTGACGAAAGTGGAAGCGCAGAGGAGAGAGCAAAACAAAACACCGGTCACGAATTAGTAGTACAAAACAAAGATTTGTAAAGAAAAATGTTGGAGGATTTCAATATAAGCCAAGAGGACACTGGTTTTCCTTTGCTGTTAACAAAACTTGTTTCTCGCGAGACTAGCATATTCTCACCGGAGTTTATGCTACGCCTACATCATCCGCTGGACGCCACTCTCTCGTGAACGCGCGTACGACAGTTAGCAGAAGTTAAGAGATTAAGGTTTATACCTCCAACTTTTTTTTTTTTTTATATGCGATATTCCAAAATGCACATAAAAATAGGTGGATGGAAACATAGCTAGTCAAAGCTAGAGGTTACGGTTTATAAAGTTGTAAATATGGATATTTTTCTTACACAAATGCATCGCATCGCTTCAGAAAGCCTTTATTAACCTCCCAGAGCCGTGTAGACTTTCTTTTATAATGGATTGGTTCAATTTTTTGGACTTCAAATTTTGGGCTACAATCTAGGGGTGTGCCATTTCATAAAGTCCACGATAATACCGGTATAAATTTTTACATGATAAAAAAAAGTGTCATATCGCGATATCAATTATATAGTGACGCGATAACGTATGGCGGATATACATTCCCTAGCGCGCACAACAACAACACCACAAACCCATTAGGTGTGTTCGACTTGAAGCAGCGCTGCGCACACTGATCGGTGTATGACATCAAAGTATCGCAAGAGCGGTTCTAGAGCATATTC
>NW_015548184.1:2578078-2588442 GCF_001515605.1 Sinocyclocheilus anshuiensis
GAAGCGGCGCGGAGAGCCGCTTCTGGGATGCTTTTGAAACGTGCCGTGGCTCCGCTGGTGTAAACACAAGCATTGACTAGAGTGGCCGTGTCGGAGCCGTAACGCGGCGCAGACGCGTGCAGTGTAAATAAGGGGTAAGTCACGCTTGCGGTGTTTTCACGTCATACACCGATCGGTCTGCTTCAAGTCGAACACACAGCTGCTGCTGCCACCTTATGACAATAGATTTACACTTCAAATTAGGTAGTCTGTCATCGATGACAGTAGCTCATTGGAAAAAGATGGAAAATGCCCTTCATTTTGTTTGCACTAATAAATGCTGCTGCCTGCCAGCTGCAATCACCAATAAAACGTTGTTCCATGTTTTGTTTTTTCTATATCGTCATAAATATCGTTATCGCAAATATTCTTGAAATACCGTGATATAATTTTGAGGCTATATCGCCCACCCCTACTACCATCCACTCCCATTATAAAGCTTGGAAGAGCCAGGATGTTTTTTAATATAACTCCCGATTGTATTCGTCTGAAAGAAGAAAGTCATATATATCTAGGATGGCTTGAGGGTTAAGTAAATCATGGGGTAATTTTCATTTTTGGGTGAACTAACCCTTTAAGTTGTTACAGCTTAGTTGGTTGTCACTACGCTGCATAAACTATGACGATTCTACTTTTGCCAATAGAAGTATTTTTTTGGGTATGCCTAGGACAGCCTCTGACAAACGGGAGCCATTTGACGTCTTAAAACTGTGCAGGACAAAATACAAACCTTTAAAAGAACACCAATAAAAAACACCAGTAATAAAAAGAACAAGGGACCTGCGGGAAGAGTGAGAAATTATTGCTCCTACTTCATTAACTCCCAAGCTATAATTTCTGATCTACATCTGCCTGCTTTAATAAACATGCAACACAAAATATAGAAAGCAATGATGTGTTATTGTTTAGGCTGTCATTAGTGTTGGCCATGCCCATAGTTATTTACATTACGGGAGCTGGCCATCCTTGCCAGTACTAGACAAGGAAATGCAATCCTCATCAGCAGTGGTAGCCAACAGTCCCCTGGGATCAAGCCAAAAGATGTTCAACACGACTGCACAGCGCAAACACAAACACCTGACCCAAATTTTGCACAATAAGCCACTGCTAAATGATACGACTAAAGGGTTGCGCATAGAATGATGCAATTTAAAGTCATGAGCCATTTAAGGCATAAAGCAAACTCACCCCAATTGCACTCCAAATGTTTTCTGTTGTTCATTTGCATAAAGTTAAACTTTTCGAAATGCATCACCAATGGTCGCCAATGCCCTCTTACGTTGCTAACTCTCACTGAAAATGAATGACTTCCGGTCACTTTGTCAGACCAACATATGAACAATAGACACGTTGATGCTTTTAAGACTGTAATAGTTTGAAATTTTACAGTAGTGTTAGCCTAAATGCTAATAATAAAACGGACTAAAATGGAAGATCAACAAAGGCCTTAAAGGGATAGTTCACACAAAAATGTAAATTCTGTCATTAATTTCTCACTCTCATGTCGTTCCAAACCCGTAAGACTTTCATTTATCTTCGGAAAACAAATTAAGATATTTTTGATGAAATCTCAACTACCACGTTCACAGTGCCCAGAAAGATAGTAAGGACATCGTTAAAATAGTCATAGACATCAGTGGTTCAACCTTAATTTTATAAAGGTATGAGAATACTTTTTGTGCACAACTAAAACAACGTTCACAAGAGTACCACAACGATAGCTTCTAGGGCTGTCAAAAAAAATTCAAATTTCGAATATTCGTCGAATTTAAAATAAAAATCCACATTCGAATGCAAAAACGATTGTATTCGTCTGAAAGAAGAAAGTCATATATATCTAGGATGGCTTGAGGGTTAAGTAAATCATGGGGTAATTTTCATTTTTGGGTGAACTAACCCTTTAAGTTGTTACAGCTTAGTTGGTTGTCACTACGCTGCATAAACTTGAAGCCATTAGATGCGGCGCTGCTGCGTTGTTCATTAAAAATATCGCAGAAAAAGAGAACATCAATGCAGAGAAGATCTTGTTTACATCAAAACTGAAACCAAGCCATTCACACAGAACACATATTTCACGCATTTTCTAGACGGACATCAATTATTGTTGCACTCGCGTCTCGCACAAAAGAGCCGCATGTTTAGAAAGCCATGTAAAATTAATTCAAGTTTAACTTTGAAAAAAACATATATCGAAACTTTATGGCGGGTTTTTCCCCATCCCACTGCATCTCATTTTTTTAAATGAAAAATGTACTCTGTGTGATTGGCTTTCCGCCCTTTGTATTAAACTATGCATACGTACATGATGCTGTTTTGTTTATAGTTGTTTAAGCAACTTAATTATAACTGGTTTATAAACATTATTTTAAACATTATGCACTTTTTTTTCGCAGATAGTCATGTTATCTTATGCTCTGAATAATGCGCCCTCTTGTGGCCTCAGGAGAGAAGCCTAAAGCTTTTCTTAACCCTAACTGAAATTATGCATTTTAAATTCGAATTTTGATAATATTTAAAAACTAAATTCAAATTTAGTTTTTCAGCCATTTTGACAGCCCTAATAGCTTCATAAAATTACGGTTGAACCATTGATATCACATGGACTATTTTAACGATGTCCTTACAACCTTTCTGGGTCTTGAATGTGGTAGTTGCGTTGCTGTCTATGCAGGGTCAGAAAGCTCTCGGATTTCATAAAAAACATCTTAATTTGTGTTCTGAAGGTGTTATGGGTTTGGAACAACATGAGGTTGAGTAATTAATGACAACTTTCATTTTTGGGTAAACGATCCCTTAAATATATTATCAAGGCTGAACCAAGAAGAAACAAAAAAAACTTCCAACACAATACAAAAACTATAAACTGAAAACATGCTTTCAAACACTCTGAAACCCCGAAGACCAACACAATGTCATTAATGTTATGCATTGTGAAGCTAAAGCCATTGACTTGTTAAAGTACGATGCAGAGAGAGTGGTTGGAATGTGGATCGTAAAGTATGTGACGGCACCCAAACTGGTATGTGGAACTGTTGTGGAAGGACTAATGATTAACCCATTGCATCTGTGGGCACAGTGCTTATTCACAGCAAAGTGTGCAGTAATTGTGCGTAAATGGCATCTATTGGGGTAGACTGATCAAAAGTGGACAACGGCAACAGAAAAAGACAACTGGTGTAATTCACAACATGCAAATACAGTAGGGTCCAAAAATCAAAAGTAGTATTTTATACAAATTATATTATATTACATTAGTTTAACATAATAAATATAAATATTGTGCAATATTTTCTCATTCAACATAAATTAGATGTTAAATATGGTAAATTCATTACAAATTATATTATTTATATTATCATCTTATCTTCAATGGAAGCCAGTGTTGTCATTTTAACTAAAACAAAACCTATTAAAAATAGCTTTTGTTAATTAAAAGTTGAAATACTTAAAAAAAAAATAAACAAAAAAAAAATCACATAAAATGACTAAAACAAACTAAAATTACAAAGAGGTAACTGAAAATATAAAAGTAAAAGCTAATTAAACATTACATTTATTAAAAATAATAATAATATAGAATATATTTTATCATTGAATTAAAATGTAAAACAGTTTTAGCTTTGTTCTCAGATTTTGGGCCCTATATGTGCTTCTCCAGCAGCAGGAATGCTTTCATAAACAGGATGCCAACATGAGGGAGGTGCTAGACTAGAGATGATGGTGACAATCACCTCCTGTTCTCTTGCCATTACATTACTACACCAGAGGCATCACATTCTTTTGAAAGTGAAAAACAGAAGGTTGTCATTTCCTGCTCCTGAAAACAAGAGCTAAATGCTCAGCACTGGTGGATGTGAAAGGTGGAGGAAAAAAATAAATAAAAAAATGAAAGCCTGGTGATCAGTGGATCTCCCAGAGCTTTGCTACTCATCAGGCAGTAAATCAAAGAGTAGGGAGTAAGCGTTCAGGTGTCATTTTCCCCCGTGGCATGGCAAACACCAAGCGAGTCCCTGACTGATGGGCGACGAGGGATATCAGGCTCATTCACTGTGGAATTATAGCACCTGCTGCCCTTTCCAGACATTCCCATTCATTTCTCCTCTCTTCGCAGGCTGCCGTAAGTCACTGGAGGACCCTCAGTAAGGAACAGTGTGGTGTAATGACTGGGCATTTAATCAGTTTGGGTTGTATAAGATAACGGCTAAGTTCTTATCTTTCTGCAATAACATACCTGACAGGATGATGATTCTGTGCTGCTGATACAGTGTCCCTAAAGAACACTTTCCTACATTTCAGATATTTGGAACATTTCTAAACAAAATGTAAACTGTTGCAAACCACCCAGCAGTTTGTATATAAACCATCAAGAGTCCATATTTGGAGAGTCCATATTTTTTCAGTTGATCCAAATTGCATTAAGAATTCAGAATTTTTAATATTATTGCACTTCTATGAAAATATATTGTCTCTCTCTATCAGAAGACAGAAAAATGTAATGCAATATTAAAATTACAGATTATATTATAACTTTTACTGTCTACTGCAATACAGAAATTTGCATTTAAATAAGGTAAAATGTGTTAAAGTTAAGTGTACTCTACATTTCTACACAATTTCTTTTTATTCACACAGACCAAATTTGATAATGTTGCAATATCATTCTACTTGGTAAAAACTGGTCAGAAATCACGATAAACAATTAATTAACTGTAATATTATGTACAGCGATCGTTTTTAACAGTAAGAAACCCTGTTAACCAGGGATATTATCATTAAAACTAAAATCTTAAGAAAACATTTTTGTTACCTGAAACTATATACATGTTAACTTAAATAAATAAACGGTTAACTGACTATATTTTAACTAGTTGCTAATGCAACATTTCTCATTTTCATTTAGTTTAACTTTAAGTTCCAAAACAACTAAAACGAAATAAACTAAAACTGAATGAAAAATGAATTGAGAGTACATAAATATAAAAAAACTAAATGGCAAAACACAACAAATTTACTAAAACTTTAACTAAAATTACAGTGAAAGACAAAAATTGAATCTAATTCAAAATTAACAAAACTGTAACAGTATATCAATAATACTAAAATAACACTGCTGTTGTTTATCTAAAGCCTCAAAAAGTTTAAAAACTACTGAACTAAAGCATTACAAAATGAGTCAGAATAGTTAATAAAAGGACATGAAAGTTCACAATGATTTGTAGAACTTTATAAATGATGGACCTGCTAAAAAATGTAATAATCAGTGTCAAAATCAGAACAGATTTTTTTTTCTGGCCAGCTAATTTTTAAAAATTGTTATTTTGGAGGAATTTATCTCTGCATTCAAGCAACATTTTAAATGTGCCAAGTATTTTTACTGCAGCATGTCTTAGGTAGAGAAAGCCTGTTCTAAGTTTTAAAAGAACCCCAACTTGCTAAAAGAGTGTGGGCAGAGGAGAAGCAAGCGGTGAACTTGATGTCCAACCAGTGCGTTTATGTTTGAAAATATGTTTGAGGATGAGGTGAAAAGGAGAAAAGAGAAGCCGTGAGGGCTGATAAGGACAAGGCACTAGGCACATACTGTGATAATGGCCAGTGAGCTCTTCCTCAGATCTACAACGCCACTGATGGTCCCCGTGTGGCATGCTGGCATGAAACAAAGGACATTAACATCAGCAGAGAACGTTATTATTTTTCCTCACAGTGTGAATTTCAGTGCCATTGTTTTACTGAGACAAATCTTTCATGTCCTCCATTTTACATGTGAAAGAAATGGAAATGGAGCAGTTAAAGCCTGGGAAGACTTCAAGACGAAATTCCACCAACAGCTCATTATGCCGAGTTCACACTGCACGATATTAGCCCGATTTTTCACTCGCCGACAGGTTTTGTGAAATCGCCGACAAATGCCCGACATCAGAGGCAAACTCGCTCGTTCACGCGAGTGACAATCATGCAGTGTGAATTATCAAAGACGTGATCTGAGGGAATCGCCGACACGTCGCCGACGCCCGAAAATCGTGCAGTGTGAACTCGGCATTAGTCTGATGGTTAGAGCGCACCACAGGTGCTGCGGTGTCCTGCCTAACGAGGTAAGCAATGGTCATTAAAGATTCTCTCATACTTACTGGCTACACACGGCCGTTAACCTCGGCAACCTCCGTGGATTTCAAGAGAGTTTGACTACGAAAGTTACAAATGTTTTTTTGACCTTGCCATGCTCTTTTCTAATGAAACCATTAGAAGGAAGATACACAATTAAAATTCTGTTTCTTTAGAAATATAGTTTACGTCAACATAATAGAGACATCTATGAAAATTATTAAAAGGACAGTTCACCAAAAAACAATCAATATTTTGTCATTAATTACTCATGTTTGTGTCATTCTAAAATTGTATAACATTATTTTCTGTGGAAAATAGTAGACTATAATGTGAAAGTATTTATTTAGGTATTTATTTGCTTATATTGTTTTATAAATACTGTGTATTATTCAGTACGGCCCATCATATACTATTTTTGCATACTATAGAGTATATATATTTTATAGCATGCATAGGAGGGAAGTAGGCATTCTCAAATGCAAGGAGTCCATATTGAATGAGTTGTTTTCAACAAATCAATTGATACCGTTCAAAAATCAGACTCATGAACGATTCATGAATCAGAATGGCTACATCCAAATATGCAAAATTCCCAACTAAATAAATAGTAGATGAAAAAAAGTGTGAAAAGAGTTGTATGTCCATTCATTAAAGGGGTCATATGATGCAATTTCAAGTTTTCCTTTCTCTTTGGAGTGTTACAAGCTCTTGGTGCATAAAGAAGATCTGTTGGTCAGTCAATCGGCCAATCACAATGATGGCCTACCTTTTCTGTCAAGATTCTAAAGTGCACATCCAATGGACACTTTACTATCCCATGAGGCCATGGGAGAGGTTTTGTGAATAGCGAAGCACTGACACTACATGGTAGGCCACATGACAATGACAACACTAAAAATGTAGCACATCCAGATTACATTCATTACTACATAAAAGATAATATTACAAATAAAAGTAATTATTTAAATTAAAAATTCGATTTCTGATGCAACCAATGACTCGTTTACAAATTTTGGTCACTATGAGCTGTTTTTTTATGGAAAAAGACCATATACAAGATTTTCATAAATTATTTTCTAGTCCACGGGAAAAATAACAGCATACAAGTTAGGAATGACATGAAGGGGAGTAAATAAATGACAGAACTTTCATTTTTTGAGTGAATTATTCATCCAAGCGTTATAAATATTTTCCATGATCACACCTGAAAGTTTGCTCATATCAGCTAGCAAGTTCAACACATTGTTTTCAGTCACCGTTGCCAAAAAAAATCACTTAAAAATATTCCAAATTGCAAACAAGTATTCATAATGAAAAAGAAACTTAATGCACTGCATATAGTGCCATACAGAGACAATGAGTAATTTAGTCTCTAGTTCACTTAAAAATATTCCAAATTGCAAACAAGTATTCATAATGAAAAAGAAACTTAATGCAGTGCATATAGTGCCATACAGAGACAATGAGTAATTTAGTCTCTAGTCCCATTAAGAAAGATTAAAACTTAAAAAAATGGATTCTTTAATGCAGACTGCAGTTTAACTCCAAATTACCAGGCTAAAAGCAAACATTTTTCCTGGGTATCAGAAAAACAAACTGTCCCTCTTTACAAAAGTGTTGTTTATGACATATTCAAACAATTGTGACAATATTGTAAATAAAAAAAAAGGAAAGAGGCCAACACCATTCCTCCCTTCAGATTCTGCTCAAGCACTAGTTCAAGCAATAACACGTCTCAATCGCCGAGTTCTTCGCTTTGTGCTGATACACTCAAAAATAATATCATTAAGCTCTCCCTCCTCACCACTACACACTGCATTAAAAGAAACTAGCTCTAGCCAAGTGTGTCTGAGGCAAACGAAGCCAAGCTTTTCATGTTACTTGATATGATGGAGACTGTTTGCATCACATTAGAGAGTTGACTCCAAACAAAACCAGCCGGAATCAAACACTGACATCAAGAACAGTGCATATGGAACATACTGTTCAAATGCATGATAACATTGACACCGGCAAAACTGATTGAATGAACTTGAATGGTTCAGAACTAATACATGTCTTTCATGTGAGGATATGAATCATCTGGTTGACAACTGATAACCATGATTATATAATCACAATATGAAATATGATCACAATAAGATAACTATGACACAGCAAACCTCCCACACTATGACATTACTTTTTAAACCAATGTTGATGCTAAAGTCACAAATGAAACAGAAGTAGCATCTGATCTTTTCTTCCTTATTGTGACATACATTAAATGGATTAGCCTATCGAAAATGAAAAATGAAGGGCAGAAACTTGGTTCTATGCATAAGATTTTGAGATGCGGGTGAAGCACTCAAAAGTGGAGGCAGATGAACGTGAGCTTGAAGGGGCAGGGTTTTATCGGACGAAATTATTGGTTAAGTCCTGCATACGTCAACAAAAAAAGTCCAATTATGACATTTTAATTAAACATTACGAGGTCAAAACATTTCTAAAAAATTAAACATATACACAACATATACATATACACAACATATACACAGATATACACAACATAAACAAATACACAAAGTAATAGTACACAATAATATCTATAAACATTTAGAAAACACAAGGGTGACTTTTCATTTCATTTCATGCCATTTTTGAACTGTTCCTCACAGAAATCTATCAGAAAAATGGAAATGAACTTTTAAAATAATAGTTCTCCTAAATTTGACTGAGCCTCATGTTGTTCCAATCCTGTATGACTTTATTTAATGAGATGTTAGGAACAATGACAGCCTCACTGTCACGGTATTAAAAAAAGATGCAATGGAAGTGGATGGTGACTGAGGCTGTCAGTCCCTAACATCCTGCCTCGGCTCACATCTCGCTTTGTTTTCCAAGGAAGAAAGTAATTCGAGTTTGGAACAACATGCGGGTTAATAATTACAGCATTAGCATTTTTTGAGTGAACTACTCCTTTAAGCATCTTTTCTCCATGAGCAAACGTCCAGTGCTCCCTGTATACCCCACACACAGGGGACTCCGTCTATGTTCTGTCATTTCCAAGAATTAGGAAAGAGCGTCAGATTCCTGCAGCGTGTAGTTTGCCATGTTACTCTAATGTAGCAAAACGTTAATCTTGGCTGAGCGTCGGGACAAAACCATGGGCTGAAAATGTGTGCTTGGGCTACATTTCTCAACTTGTTTGAAAAATCCAGACAGCTGATTTGACTCATATTGTGCCGCATTGTTTACAGGAAGTCAATCTTCATATTTAAAATACGAAAAGTGTAACAGTTTCTACGAATTTTACTTAAAAGAGTAATTCCTGCAAGACGCCACGTCTAAGTTTTACTAACAGACTTCATAAAATGTTATTCCTGCCTAATCGAGATATCAAAGGAAATACTTACTAAATATGCTTACTAACTCAATCTCGACTAAGACGTATATGTAAAACACAAAACATTTACACGCTAGACCATACCTGACACAGATGTTGGCGTTGCTGTGGCCATTTACTCTCCAGGGCAGTGTGCCGTGGTCCGCATCCCATCGCTTGTTAAACGGAATCGCTGCTGCTCTCTCGGCGTTATTTGGACGCTCGCGAGCCAACAGGGCTTCCCCTCCTGCTTGTCAAACTGGAAGCGCAATCATGCGTTCAGCTGATCAGCGCAACAACAACAGCCACAGTGTCGCGCAACGCAAACAGCTCACACCACACCACCCTACACGCGACGTCCCGGGGGCCCCGCCCCTCCCATACTCTCGCAGTTCTAGGGGTGATTAATAATCATGAGGTAGTATACTTCCGCGACGCTCATTGGCCGAAGAAAGTACCTTAATTTTTAGCTCCCTCCTCGCTGTCAGCCACTGCGAGGTGACGTCATGGAACATTCCAAAAATTCCTTGTCCCGGTATTCTTAATTTCAAGGGGACCCTGCAAAAGTTGTTGTGTGTTGATATTAACAACAATCAATATTTCTGTGTTTGTCTTCTTTCTCATATATCTTTTTGTATATATTACTATTTTAAAGGGGCAGTTTACCCAAAACGAAAATTCTGTCATCATTTACTCACCCGCATGTTGTTCTAAACCTGTGATTTTCTATTTTCTTTCTGCAGCATTATATTTTTACAAAATGCAATAATGTATAATGATATCTCTATCGTATGGGTTTGAGGAGTACAATTTATTTGTTATTAAACACACACACACACACACACACACACACACACAC
>NW_015548184.1:2588504-2596055 GCF_001515605.1 Sinocyclocheilus anshuiensis
CACACACACACACGACCCTGGACCACAAAACCAGTCATAAGTAGCACGGGCAAATTTGTAGCAATAACCAACAATGCAATGTATGGGTCAAAATTATCGATTTTTCTTTTATGACAAAAATCATTAGGATATTAAGTAAAAATCATGTTCCATGAAGATATTTAGTAAATTTCCTACCATAAATATATCAAGACTTAATTTTTGATCAGTAATATGCATTGCTAAGAACTTCGAAAAACTTCAAAAGCGATTTTCTCAATATTTAGATTTTTTTTGCAACCTCAGATTCCAGATTTTCAAATAGTTGTATCTCGGCCAAATATTGTAACAAACCATACATCAATGGAAAGCTTATTTATTCAGCTTTCGGGTGATGTATAAATCTCAATTTTAAAAAAATTGACCCTTATGACTGGTTTTGTGGTCATATGTACAGGATTTCTAATCATTTCAAATAATTGATATTACTTCTAATTGCTTGTGGAGTATCAGCTAAACTGATATTGTTAACTGTAATCATAACCAAAGTCACATATTTTATGGAATCTTAGGGTAAGAATGCCTTAACACACCCAGAGCAAGTGTTTCATGAGCTGGCCCGTCTGGGGGATGCATACTGGGTTGCATATGTCAGCACAATTCCCACAATTCCCTGACTCAGTTGTACTCTTTAGTAGGACTGAAGCTTCTCAGTCGCACTAATGGTAGCATGGGCCACATGGGGACTATTAGTGGGGTTAACCATCAGAGTGGACTTTAATTCATTTAACCCTTTCCCAGGGGCATGGAGGAAAAGTAAACCAGAACATTACTTAACTATCAGGAAAGTGTGATTATTCCCAAGTATATAATAAAAACAAACCTGAGTAGTAAATTATCACTGTGTTTCCTCCAAACTTTCCAAAAGCCCTTTGTATACCAATTCCCAAGAAAGAAGTGCTAAAAAGCTCAAAGCCACGCCATACCTGTTGGGAATAAGTTGTCTTTTCACTTTCCTTGTTGGATTTATATTTCCAAACAGATTTCTTCCTCATTGACCCACCTTTTAACACCATTTAGTCTTCAAAAATGTCCAGACCGTGTTAAGTTGAGTTCAACGAAACACAATGAAGCTTGGGTATCTGTTCAGTTGTTTGTCTCTGAATATACTATAGTATTCACAACACTCTATGAATCTAAACACAGTCACCCTGACTACCATATGACAAACGGTTGACAAAGGAATGCTTTGTTTAATGGATGCAAATACAGTGCTGGGACGATACCCCAAGGACAGTTTAATTACTGGGCATAAATATAGCTTTCCAAACTTTATACGCCTACTGGGCCTCCAACCTGTTATTATGCTTTTTTATATATTTTTCACAAGAGTCAAATTACTTTCAAGGAAGCACAATAGTGGTGCTTGAGGAACTGAGCAAAAACTAGAACAAATTGAATGCGTAAGAAGAAGAATAATTTTCGAAAATCCCCAAAGATTTTGAATAGCAGACTTTTAATGTGGTCTTAGACTTTTGGACTCCACTGTACCAAATACCATCAAATAACATCTGATATCACCCAATGTTGTTTTAAGATTATTTTTTTATAATATTATAGTATTTATTAATATTTTAAGTTTTCAATTTGATTTTTACTTTGTTTGTTATGTGTTTATCATTTTTATTTCTTTCATTTACTGTAAATTTATCTATTATTGTTAGTCATTTTAGTACACTGCCAAGTTACCTTTTTTTATAGGTTTTTAATGTTTTTTTTAAGTTCAAGTTTTTATATGTTATTTTATTTCAGCTGTATTTCAATTAACAAAAAAGATTTTTGATAGTTTTAGTTTCATTTTAGTTTTAGTTCAACTCTACCTCTGCTGGGCGTCTTACTTGTTATTATTCTTTTTTTATATTTATTTCAAAAGAGTCAAATTACTTTGAAGGAAGCACAAAAGTGTTGCTTGAGGAACTGAGTGAAAACTAGCAAAACTTGAATACATAAGAAGGTCACCGTGGGGTCAATTAGAGCGATATTGCGTGACAAAACCAGCGCGTTATTGTTCGTTTTCCCACCGTAATGCCCAGTGATGCCACAATAATATCGGACTGAATGTCTTGCTGTTGAATAGGTCAACATGTTGGCTCTAAGATTAGCAAAGAGATAAGGTGAGATTCTCACCATCTCAGTGGGGTCAGTGCTGTGTATTTAGAAGGTTTAGACGGACTCCTGGAGACTCTTCAGTGTCCGGTAAAGTTCACCTGGCATTCAGGTGATGAGTCATAGCCCGCAGCTGCTTGATCCTGTCACTGGATGCCACTGTCGTTCAGACTCCCCGTGGAGAACAAGAGGGCTGCTGGCTCCATCGTCATGACAGCCGCCGTCCTCGCCTGAGTCAAACAGGACACCTGACTGGGCTTGTGGCTGTGAGGTGCGTGACAGCCGCGTGGGTGGGGGGTTTAGGCCATGCAGAGAGGTCTGCTTTGATTGGCTGAAGCGTGATTGCACCGTTCACGCTCTTTGAACTGCATTGGACCACCCTTTTGTCGGGTTTTCTTTCCCAAAAGCGAGAGAGAGAGGGAAGCACAGTAGCAAGGACACTGCATTGTGAATGCTCCACAGTAGTGTGACAATATGATCCTAACAGGCTTATGTAACAGGGATGCCTGCATGCTCATCTTCCAGCAGACAACGGCTGCACCGACTGTTATATAACTAGATCAGCCTCCCCACAGGGCCGGCCTGTGCCTGTGCACGGCACACAGCAGCCTGCCAAAGAGAGCGAGAGACAGAGATGTGGAGAGTGAGACAGAAGAGAGAAACAATGCTGCCTGCTGAAGGAACACAAAGAGAGTCAAAGATAATGCAGGAGTGAAAGAAAACATTCGGAAGAGGATACTATCAGCGGGTTAACGTTAAAAGTAATGCATTAAATAATCAAGCTATTGCTTACAAAAAAGTATTTTGGTATTACTATAGTTTTAATTTTTTAGGGGGCATGTACATACAATGGCAATACTGTTATATACTCAGAAATTATTCAGTACCATTGTAGACACTAGGGTCAAAGACTGTTACTTCATATTATATTATATTATTTTATCAGTGTTGGGGAGTAACTAGTTACATGTAACGGCGTTACATAATTTAATTACAAAATAAATCTAACTGTAATCAGTTACAGTTACTAAGAAAAAAATGTGTAATTAAATTACATTTACTTATGAAAATGTTAACGATTACAAAGGGGATGATTACATTTGAATATTTACACACATCCACATACAGATTTAATTGATTTCTTTTCCAAATTGCACTGATTACTCTGAGACATAATTTCCGCGATGCGGAAAACAGACTGGTTTGTAGAATCCAGTCATAAAAACGGAATTCCTATAGCCTAATGCGGACGGAATATGCCACATTTTGGACCAATAAATAAAACGTAGGTCAGTACACTTGAAACAAAACCAGAGAGTACTCTAAAAATGCTGGGTTGTTTCAACCCAACTTTGGGTCAAATATGGACTAACCCAACCGTTGGGTTAAATTTTTACATAAAATTTTTAACCCAAAAGTTGGGTTAGTCCATATTTGACCCACAGTTGGGTTGAAATAACCCAGCATTTTTTAGAGTGTAGGACCAGCCACTTCAAACGCTCTATTTCCTCTCGTCTTTAGACGAGTGCGAGGGATCTGGAGGAGAAGTTTTTCCTCGGATCGTAATCGTCTTGTGGGGATGTAGGGATGAAGTAGGTTTGTAAGATAAGGCGGAGCTAAATTGTTCAATGATTTGTAGACAAATAGAAGAATTTTAAACTCAATTCTGTACTGAACAGGCAGCCAATGCAGGGATCTCAGAATGGGTGTAACATGATCAAATTTTTTACACCCCTTCAGAAATCTAGCTGCTGCATTTTGTACTACCTGTAAACGAGAAATTTGAGTTTTTGAAATGCCATAGTACAGCGAGTTACAGTAATCCAGCCGTGACGTGATGAAGGCATGGAAGGCAATCTCTAGGGAAACTACAGAAAGAAATGGTTTAATTTTAGAAAGGGACCGAAGGTAGAAGAAGCTGGAGCCTACGACAGAACTGATCTGTTTATCGAATTTCAAAGAATTATCAAAATCTACACCCAAATTTTGCACTGAAGGGGAAGTAAATCTGAGGAGTTAAAAACTATGACCTATGATGAAAATAATTTTTTTAGAAAGCCAGGATTTAACATCATCAAGACAAGTAGATAAAGTATTTACAGCACTTTCTTTTTTCCTAGTAACTGGTAAATATATTTGCATGTCATCGGCATAACAATGAACAGAAACTCCATGCTTTCTAAACACAGAACCCAGAGGAAGTAAATATAGAGAAAACAAAGAGTAGGAGCTAAAATCGAGCCCTGAGGAACACCACATGTTGAAAGACCCAGAGATGAAGTACAATTACCTATTTTAACCCTAAATCTTCTATTAGTTAAAAAGGATTTAAACCAACTTAGAACAGCACCTCCCAGGCCTACAAAAGATTCTAATCGAGAGATAAGAATCTCGTGATCAACAGTATCAAAAGCTGAAGATAGGTCCATTACTAAAATGACGGAATCTCCAGAATCTGTAGCCATTAAAACGTCATTAAGAACTTTTATAAGAGCTGTTTCAGTACTGTGTGAAGATTTGAACCCAGACTGGAATGTCTCATAAATCTGATTATTTGTTAAAACGGACTGAAGCTGTAAACACACCATTTTTTCCATCACCTTAGAAATAAACGGTAATACAGATATTGGCCGAAAATTGGATAAAACAGTAGTGTCAAGTGAAGGTTTTTTTAGGATAGGAAAGACTGTGGCCATTTTCAGACTGTCTGGTATAAATCCAGATGACAAACATTTATTCAACAATGACACAAGCTCTGGTCCCACTGTGTCAATTATTTGTCTCAGATAGCGAGGGTGTATTATATCACATGGAGAGGGTTGTCCATGTTTCAGAATTTGCTGTGGGTGTACGAGTGTGAGATTTCCCAACCTGAATTTTTTTTTCCCAGTCCGCCCCTCATGGAAATTAATGGCGCAGACATGCGGTTTCATTTACTACACATAGGCCTACTGAAGCTCATGGTGTTTTCAGCCTCTGCCGCCTCAATATATGAGTACATGAACACATAAACATAATCTCTAGAACTGCTCTGAGTCACTTCATGAGCATTTTACTTATTTTGAGAAAACTATCATCATAACATATACAAAGAGATGCCAATGTTTCAGGAGTTTAGTACACAGAATAGGACACATGCTTATTAGATAACCGTATTTGAGTTGATGTATATGGTTTTATTTATTATTATTTTTTAATTAACTTTTTTTTTCCCAAACCATTGTTAGATGCAGTTTCCTGTAGTTATGCAAAGATTTCTTATCTATTAACTATTTCTTATGATTTTAAATCTGCATTGAACTTCAGATCAAATTTGCATTGAACTTCAGATCAATCTCAAAGTAAAAGGTACTAAAGTCTGATTTTGTGGTGGATGTGTTCAAATTTGATCATCTTAATTCAAGTGATGAAGGATTTTGAAAGTCTGACAGTGTTGAGCACTACTGTAAGGTTAACCCTGCATGGTGTAAATGTTTGAAAATGATTAACAGTTGCAAATAAACATTCATTATAAATTTATAAAAGTAATCAAAAAGTAATCAAAAGTACTTTAATAAAGTAATTGAAAAAGTTACACTACTATTACATTTTAAATAGGGTAACTTGTAATCTGTAACCTATTACATTTCCAAAGTAACCTTCCCAACACTGTATTTTATATTAAGTTATATTTGGTTAGTGACCTAGAAAAAATAATAAGCTCAATTTCAAAGTCCCCAACTTTCTGTTTATGTACAGGTTTAAATAAATCAGTATGTATAATATAATTGTCTCAGACTTTTGGACTACTTTTGTAGTATTAATTTGTATATTTATTCAGCTATAATTTCAGCTTTCAATTTCAATTTTAGTTTAAGTTTTAGTAAGTTTGTTAGGTCATTTTTGTCATTTAATTTTTTTTTTATTTTATTTTTACCTTTAATTTATTTTTATTTCAGTTTTAGTTGTAGAAATTTTAGTACTTCAGCTTAAATCTATTTTATTTGAACTAGTTACCATGGCGACATTTCTTTTTATTTTATTTTTAATATAACAGGTTTTTAGGTTGAAGTTTTTCATCTAATATTTATATTTTATTTAATTGTAATTTTATTTAAATTAACTTTAAATTTAACTTTCATTAAATTTTTTCAATGATTGATTAACAAATCAACAATTTTCATAGTTTGTTTCATTTTAGTTTTCATTAACAATGGCAAGACTGATAAAACCGTAGCAATTCCAGAGTACTTTCTGTAAAGGACATGAGATATTATATAGTGACCCCAAATATCATGTGTGTAAATATTTGATTTTGATACAGAGCTCAGAGTAAAATCAATAGGTTGTAATATATCTCACTTTGTTGGTAATGTACACCATTACCCTTGTAGTATCTGATATTTCATTGTCCATTACTTGAAGTACCACGTACATCTGAGCCTTCCCCATTACATGGAGTTCATATTGTTCCAAATGTATTCCATATGTAATGGTTGACAACATCATTTGATGAACAGGCGGAGATGAAATCTGATTATGGAGGGGGATCTGCAGAATGGATTTAAACATGGTAAAACATCATTTATGGAGATATAGCCCATACAGTATCGTTAAAATTTTGAATAAACACACATGAGCCTGACAGTGAGGAACTACAAGGATTATCTTGTGTTTTCATTTATGACCTTTATATTCCCTCAGAAGTTCCTGTTGTCACATGCACATGTGGATAATTAATGTAGTATTTTTGCATAGTGCAGCAAAAGCTAGAGGCGGTTGCTCTTGGGATTCAGAGCAGATAAATCCACCCTTGCAGGAAGGCATCACAATCCTCTGCTACTCTGCTGCCAGACTCTGGGCTGTGTGGAGTCTAATGGGTGGTAATGTTGGGTAAATGTTTCCAGCACACATGTGCCAGCAGGACCAAAACTCAATTACCTTTGCTACATACTGCCGTGTAATCCAATGTGCTTAGGTTTTACACTTAGAATGCAATTACACCTCCGACAGCCGCTTTCAGTCATTTCACTATAAGAGCAGCGCCTGCAAATCGAGTACAGTTGCTCTCAAAATGATTTTTTTCTCCTCTCAAAAAGATTTTGTTCTAAAAACCAGTTACATCTAGATTTGTAGACTCTCAAACGGTCACATAAAAACAGAAGACTCCCAGGAAATAAAATTGTTTTTGAAACTTCTTTCTGCTTGTGGTGTAAGTCCTGGAGCCTGTTAGGAACGTAGTAGCCTCCCAAAGCCAATCAATAGGTCTTACTGCAGCTTATCCTGGAGTAAACCATCCGCTTAGACAGGAAAGGGGCATCTGACTGTCATATAATGTGAGCAATCACAGTTTATTGGGTGGCTAAAAATGTTTACAGTAAGTACGGACAGACAGACAGACAGACAGACAGACAGACAGACAGACAG
>NW_015548184.1:2596075-2601366 GCF_001515605.1 Sinocyclocheilus anshuiensis
AGACAGATAGATAGATAGATAGATAGATAGATAGATAGATAGATAGATAGATAGATAGATAGAGACAGGCAGAGAGAGATAGATAGATAGATAGATAGATAGACAGACAGATAGATATAGACAGACAGACAGACAGATAGATAGATAGATACAGATACAGGTGCATATCAATAAATTAAAATGTCGTGGAAAAGTTCATTTATTTCAGTAATTCAGACAGATAGATAGATAGATAGAATGACAGTCAGTCAGACAGACAGACAGATAGATAGTAAAAAGAAAGATAGAAAGTTTAGAGTTATTTTGGTCGTTCAGATGATCAAACAGAATAAAATACTTTGGTACTCTGCACAAGTTTGGTTTGTTAAAACTTCAAATATACAATGAGGCAGAAAATGACAGATGCAGAATTTCTTTAGCAAAACTGATGTTGTTATAATTCACAACTGCACGTCACATCCCACTGACAGCGGGCCGAGTATCAGTATTGTGATTTCACACTGGGTTAAAGGGATCCATGGAGATACACTTACCATTCCGGCTCTGGGAACTCAGGAGCAGAGAGGGTCAAAGCAGAGACAGAACATCCTGCAGCACTGCTGAGTCAGTGTGTGTGTGCTGGTGCTGAGGGAGTGAGATCATTTTGTTGATGTGTCTCTCTCCCTTGTTCATTGTTAGGCAAGCCTGCCAGAGAGGGAGAGTTTCCAGACAGGAGTAAGTAGTTTATATGAATTGATGAGGGGAGTTACTTTTCTTTTATGCATCTTCCAAAGTTTGTTTCTCATATAGCAATGAGATATTGTGAGTGCAGAACAACAGTCAAGAACAACACAAGCCTTTAGATGAAGAGTGGGCTGGGAAATGATACAGTTAGAACACATTACTTCAAAATTCAGAGAAGAACACTGCATTACACAGACTTAAAACTCAACAATGTCCCTGATGAATAAACAGCATGGTTTGCTTGTCTTAGCTGGTTTACACTGGTCTCCTAAGCTAAAAAGCATCCAAAACTCCCCAAATAAATCTGCTGGCCAGCCAGAAATAGCAGCTAACCATATTAGGTTGGTGTTTCTAAAATATTAATGGAGAAAACAGGAAAGACATACATCATTGTTCAACAGTTTGGGGTTGGTATGGTTTTTGTTTCTGAAAGAAATCTATTAAGCTCACGAAGGCTGCATTTTTGATCAAAAATAGAATAAAACCGAAATATTGTGAAATATTGTTACAATTTAAAACAACTGCTTTCTATTTAAAGCTGAATTTTCAGAAGCCATTACTCCAGTGTCAAACATTCTAATATGCTGAATTGGTGCTAAAGAAACATGCCTTTTTATTATTTTAATATCGGGTTTTGATATCTGTGAATAGAGAGTTCAAAAGAACAGCATTTTTTTTAATGATATATATTTGCAACAATATAAGTTTACTGTCACTTTTGATATTTTTAAAGCATCCTTGCTGAATAAAAATAATACTTTCTTTTAAAAATATATTGCTGATCCCAAACTTTTGGGGGTCAGTGGTATAGTATTGTAAAATACAAAAAATAAATAAAATAAAACAATTACATGTTAAACCAGCTTAAACTGCTGATCTCTTTTCTGGTTTAGAGGGTTCAAGCTGTGAGACCAGTTGGCCACCCAGCTAAACACCAGGTTGGCTGGACTGGGAGACTATCAAAAACCATTTAAGACCAGCAAAGCAGTTTTTCCGGTAGAAGTTCTTCCGTAAGGGATGAAAATATTTGTCATTCTCATAGTAAAATCATAAAAACATAGAAGAATGCTTCAAGCTTACTCTGATTTCATCTAACATCACGCTTGTTTTAGTCTGGCATGGAGAAAGACATAGTTCCTGCACTGGACAGCTGCAAAGCCCCATTTGAAAAGCAGAAAGAGAAAAACACCCTCCCTGACACATTTATTATCCTCTGACCATGTTTTCAAGCGGTTTTGAGTTGGCACCAAGTACATATTTCTTAGAACCTCTGTTCCATACTAGGCAGAGTCCCAAGATGCTGAACTCTAACAAGAAGAAACCAAAGGTTTCTGGCATCAGCTACGAGATAGACCTGATTAAAATGAGGACAAAGACAATGTGAAATATTATACTCCACTACAGCAGCCAAAATCAACTGTACATTCTGGTAGCTGAGCTGAGAGAGAGTTCTGTGACACAGCAGCTCTGTGGATCAAGAGTAACGTCCTACAGCGCATTCAGTCAATATCTCTTCGCTAATTGGGAAGCTTTATCTCTGCAAACACACATTAGCTCTCTGTCTTTATTACTCAGCATCAGAGTCATTATTGTCTCTCCTCATTGGCTGTTCGGTAAAATATAACTATGGCTATTTCAATCCTCTAACTCTCTTTAGTTAATTTTAAGTCAAAGTGAAACTCGCAAACCATTTAACTTCAGTAACGTGACCATTTAAAAGTTGGGGGTCAGTAAGATTTTGAAAGAAGTTTCTTATGCTCAACAATGCTGCATTTGACAGTAAAAATGGAATATATTATATGTTATATATATTATATATTATATTTTAACATCTTTTAAAATGTAATGTATCCCTGTGATGGCAAAGCTAAATTTTCAGCATCATTACTCAAGTCTTCAGGTTCACATAATCCTTCAGAAATCTTTTGAATATGCGGATTTGGTGCTCAAGAAACATTTCTTCTTACTATTATCATCATTGATGTTAACTGTTGTGCTGCTTAGTATTTTTGTGGAAACCATGATACATTTTTTTTCAGGATCTTTGATGTATAGAAAGTCTTAAAGAACAGCATTTATTTAAAATAGATTTTGTCTTGTAACAATGTTGCAGAATAAAAATATGAATTTCCTTCAAAAAAAAAAAATAAATAAAAAGTAAAAATAAATAAATACCCATACCGATTGACCCTAAATGTTTAGTAATAAAAATAGTAATAGTAGTAGTAGTAATAATACTAATAATAATAATAGGGTGAGACTTGATTTTATTTGTCTGGAGCTAGTTTGATTATGAAAGGTGTTTCATATCTGTGCTGTTCTACAAGAACATTTGATATTTAGTCTAATTTAAAGGTCATAGTTAGGCGCCCTCCTCTGTTCAAAGTTGGGTACTGCATGTAAGGTTGTAGAGTCGTTATATGACGACGTCATAATTATGAGTCAGATCTCCAGCGGCAGCAGAGAATTCCATGCCGTTATGGCTGCTATCACTCCCCGATTTAAGTTGATCCGAAGGCACATTCGTTTTACGTTATTCCAAGATCGATAGTAAAGCTGGAGAAAAGATTCCTTGCTTCTTTTGTTATTGGAAGGTGTTATCTGTCTGCCAAATCAAGCAGGGCATTTGATAAGAGGGCAGAACAGTAAAACGAATATCTTCAGTGAGCAACTTCCAGTTCTGATTCTACGGCGGGGAGCAAGCCAGCTCACAAGTCGATCGTCTCTCCATGATGTCTAAGCCTGGATCGCTGGAGAAGGCATCGAATACATCATGTTCATCTCGACATTCACGTGCTTCGTCAGCTGTTACCACAGCCGCTGCAATGGCTAGAGCAGAGGCGGAAGCAGCTAAGGTGGAAATAGCATTTGCTAAGAAAGAAAGTGAACTGAAAATACAACAAGCACAGCTTGAGGCATCATTAGAGACTTTAAGGCTGGAAAAGAGAGCTGCTGCCATACAAGCGAAGGCGGAGGCCTTAGAAACGGCTGCAGAACTAGAAAGCAGAGGGAAATCAAGTATTATCTGTCTGCCAAATCAAGCAGGGCGTTTGATAAGAGGGCAGAACAATATCAGATTTGAGACCCAAATGCAAGTTCACAGTCAACTCATCCAAATAGCTATAAACATAATAATTCTTTTAGAAAATGGAATGCGTTTTATAAACATAGCCTACTGTATATTCTCTGCAGACCCCCTGGTTAAAAACCTATGAGCCTAAAATTGTCTAAATAGATTTTTCTCTCTCTCTTCAACATTATTTTCCCTGCCCCAACTTTCCTAGCAGAAAAGCAAAGTAATTTAAGCACTGTTCATGCAGTTTTGTCTTCGCGAATAATAAATCATACAAAATAAGACTAGGAACATCTCCTCTCTTTTATGTTCGAAGTTGTAAGAACGGTTGATGCAAGAAAATCTTACAGACCATTAGTTAATGTACTAAACCCTGGGTTAAGAGCAAGGCCAATCCTAGAAATTGCATTAAATATCAACTGGTAACTTTCATAAATGTTGCATAGTATGGCATTCAATATTTAAACTTCAATGCTCTCATAAAACCACATGAAATACCCCATAGCCTGCCTACAGAGGGTAAATAAAGCACAGCTGAGCTCTTGATGTCATCTCATGGGTCTGTAACACACCCACCTGGTTCTAAAGGAAAATCACAAGAATCATGGAACCCTGACCTACGGATACAGACCTCAGCCATCCTTCAGCTGCGCTAGCGTTACACAAGTGTGCAGAAACATATCAACACTATTAGCAAAACACTCTTGTATAAGCAAGTATTATCTATGCTTAGTCAAGCTGCCAACTGATAAACCACACATTTGAGAAGAGGGGCCCGATTTGCAGGACCCAAAAGCACTTAACGTTCAATACCTTCCTTATCCGCAAGCCACCCAAAACATCTCCAGCACTGAGGAATTCACAAAACACGCTCCCTTTTGGAATCGCTACTCTCTAGGCCTGCTTTTCTTAGTTTTATCTGGCTATAGTAAAGTAACCTTTTTGCTGCAAATGTTGCCAAAGGCTATACACTTGTGAGCGTGATAATTGCTTGTAACTGGAAGAGGGTTTTATGGTCAGTGAGGCCAGTTTAGGGCACTGAGACTAAAATGGGTAAACAAAAAAAGCATAAACCTAGATGGAGAAAGAGGAACAACAGTGCTTAAATGACACATTGGTGGAGGTAAAAACAGTATCACTGATGTGATTTTTTTTTTATCTATGAAAAAGTGCTGATATGAAATTGCATAACTGGAGTAGCATCAAGTAATTAAAGGCTACATTGTTTGGCCAGTGATGACCATCAGTATTGAGAAATGAATATCATCCATGACACGGAAGATAAAATCAACAGAACATCAGTTCCACCTGGTGGGCAGACAGCAAATAAAAATACAACCTTCTCATTGTGTTGTAGCAGCTCAACATTAAAAGAAAAATAAACAGTAATATTCAAATAAAAATGTCTTAAAAAAAAAAAAAATATATATATATATATATATATATATATATATATGTGTGTGTGTGTGTGTGTGTGTGTGTGTGTATGTATGTA
>NW_015548184.1:2601433-2601591 GCF_001515605.1 Sinocyclocheilus anshuiensis
TAAATCTTCTTTGGTGAGGCCTGCAGAAATATTGTTATTGTTGTGTAGCCCTAAACAAACTTAAACAAACTCTGTTATAAATTCTACATCCAATAATAAAGTGCAAGACTTTTAATTTTGTTTGGCAGTCAGATCAATACAGTTGATTTGTAAAGACT
>NW_015548184.1:2601762-2611052 GCF_001515605.1 Sinocyclocheilus anshuiensis
GCTTTTGATAAGAAGTTATCATAGAAAGGCACATGAAGAATTACTAATCTTGCATGTTGCTCCTAATAATAGACTACAGATGAACCATCATGCTTGTGCCAAACTATTACCTTGGGAAAAGTTCAAATATACTTTATACACACATATATATATATATATATATATATATATACACATACACATATATATATATACATATACATACACAGTACATACTTCACAATCAGTTTCTTCCAGTGTCACAAGCACAGCACAAGCAATACCAAATGACTTGAGGCAGACACACCTACAATACTTGAGTTATGAAATTCGCCTTACGAAATGCCATACTTCATATTTTGCTTTCATAACACAGCTTTTTAGCAATTTTACACAAATGTAAACTAAATGTATGGCCACTTTTAGAACATTTTCTTATGTAATTTTACTCCAGCATGTGCTTACAAATGAATAACAAATAAGTAATTAAAAAAAAAAAAAAACACTAGAAGTATACAAAGTGTCACAGGCGGAAGGATTAACATTCAGTTTTCAGAAACATTTACCGATTAAATATATCAACTTTAACATATTAACCAGCCCTGAACTGTTAATTTATATGTAAGTGCTATCTAAATGTATAATTTCACACTAAATTATCTATTGCCACACCAAACTATTCTGCCAAACAACAAGCTAGATATGCTAACATGTGCCTCCGATGGATTGACAGCACCATAATATATTAATTTGGATCAGTGATTAATATTACAGCACAGTCTGTTGTTCATGGCAGTGCGGTAGACCCCGGTCAGAGTGTGGTGTAGTGAGCTGTACGGGGGAAGGGTGTGTCGGATTGGGCTTATCTGCTTGATGCACAAGTTCCAGGGGCTCTACAGAGGATATGGAGTGAAAACGGCCCCCTGTTTAAGCCCGTCAGCGCACATGGGCTGCCCACGACCCTCTCTCCCCATTGCTTGAGAAAAAAGTGCTAAATCAATATTATAGAGTGTCTATCGTACAATGGATTGAACCCTGAAGTTGAAATGCTATCACTGTAAAAAAAGGTTTCTTCTTCAGGTAGAGTAGGTTTCTAGTAGCAGTATCATGCATATTTGAATTCGTGGCTAGGACCACTATGTTGATGGTCTGTAGGATAGTTATTGTGTGTATTTGTTGCACTGGAAATGTGTGGCCTTAGGTTTGAGTAGCTTGCACCTGTTAAACCAACGACTAGTGCTAAACAAGATAAACTAGCAATATAGACTTTATAAAATATACTTAACAGCCATACTGAGTTTGAAATGACAGCGAAATAACCCTTGAGATGTGAATTATTCAGGATATCGACAACACTGTAGAAGCGACTAGTTTATATAACTCATTTCATTCATTTCTCCTTCACGTGTGGAGACACAGCAACTCCTATTCTTAAAGTACACCACTGTTCAAAAGTTTGGGGTCAGTAAGATTTTTTTTTTACATAAAAAAACACTTTTATTAAGCAAGGATGCATTAAATTGAAAAGACTTTCACAAAATATCTATTTCAAATAAATTCTTAATAAACGTTTTTCCAAAATATTGAGCAACACAACTGTTTTCACTATTGCTACTAATAATAAATGTTTCTTGAGCACAAAATTAGCATATTAGAATGATTTCTGAAGGATCATGTGACACTGAAAACTGGAGTAAAGGATTCTGAAAATTCAGCTTTGCTGTCACTAAATAAAGGATATTTTAATATATAATAAAACAGAGAACATTTATTTTAAATTGTAATCATTTTACACAATATTACGGTTTCACTGTATTTGTGACCAAATAAATGCAGCCTTAGTAAGCAGAAGAGATTACTTTCATTTTGAAAATCTTACAGATGCCAAACATTTGAACGGTAGTGTAAGAAATGAGACAGCAGTGAATCATTCATTAAGCAAAAAAGATGCTTCTCATTTCCTTAATTGTCCATCCACCTTACCTTTACTTGCATTTTTAGCTCTTTTAATCTTAAGCTCTTAAGGACGTGAGTATGAGATAAAAGGATGGAGGAATCAAAGCAAAACGGAATTTGGTGTTCACTCGAGCATTACATCAAACTGACATTTATGCACAGCTATAGTACTCTAAAAAAATACATGTGCTTCAGGTGTGCTAATGGTGAATGGCGACTTTCTGCACAGTATCATGACACGAGCGTGTGGCGGCGCCGGCGCTGACCCAGATCCGGCGTGATGACGTTATTACGCCGGATCTGGGTCAGCGCCGCCACACGCTTGCGTCATGATACTGTTGTGAACGAGCGTCCAAAGTGAGGCAGTAGAAACGAAAATGTGGAATAAAGTTGTTATTTTTGTTTTCTTTGTGCAAAAAAGTATTCTCGTAGCTTCGGAACTTTACAGCTGAACCACTGATGTCACACGGACTACTTTGTCGATCATCTTGGTACTTTTCTGGACCTTGAACGTGGTAGTTACCTTGCTGTCTATAGGAGGGTCAGAGAGCCCTCATATTTCATCAAAAATATCTTAAATTGTGTTCCGAAGATGAACGAAGGTCTTACGAGTTTCGAACAACACGAGGGTGAGTAATTAATGACAGAATTTTCATCTTTGGGTGAACTAACCCTTTAAGTGTCATTTTTTAAATACTTGTCATGGCATCATATACTTTTGTTGTTGTCCATGCATTTTTATATGTGTACCTACTAGGCCTATGAGACTAGTCACCAATAGTCTGTTTCAGATTCTAATTGCTTACAGTCTTGGAGATTGTAATATTTCTAACATAGCACAAACATGGCCAGGTTGAATAGGTGAGAGTCTCTCACCCACTCAAGCTCAGTTGAAGTCTCGATTGAGGAAAATGACAGGAGCCACAAGTGTCCACAGGTAGAGCCCCAGACCCAGCCAGCTGGAGCTGATCTTCACCCACACTGCAGGCATAGTGCTCTGCATGGCCTGAGTGGTTATATCAGGTCTGAAGACAGATGTGAGGAAAAGGCAGAAAACATAACAATATTTAGACCTCAGCTAGTATATGGTGCAGTTCTGTTGTATTCTTTGTGACTGAATGAAAGAATGACAAGTACATGCTTCAAAATTCAAAAAAATCAAAATGAAAGAATGTCATACAGGTTTGGAACAATATTATGGTGCATAAATTATAACTATTTTCATTTTTCTGTGGATTATTCCTATAAACTATGATAGGTGAAAGCATTTTAAAATGTAAAACTTCACCTTTAAAAAAAAGTGAACTTTGTGGTTCAATCCAAAATCAAAAAGTGGAAGAATGAGCACTTACTTGTACCAGTTAGTGAGTGTCATCATGATGTAGAGAGAGGCCAGTAAGAGGTGGAAGTGGAAAAAGGAATAGTTGTATGTGACGCCGTCCTCTTCATTATCCACAACACGCCGCAGTCCGTCTTCGCCCACCTCCTCCCCTCCCACAGTGCCCTTCCCTTCCTCTGTCTGCATCAGCCTGTTCACCTGAGCATTACTGGATGAACGGATGCTGAAGAGAGAAAAAACATCACATGGACACTAGCATGAGAATGATGTTTACTTCTCTCAGATTCATATTTAATTGATGATGAGCTAGATTGGAGGTAGAATTTATAGGCAAAATATATAATTTTCTCACACTTGCCAATGGATTGCAAATTAATTGAGGAAATTTGGATGTCAAAGGTTAATACTTTTATTTAGGAAAGACACATTAAATTGATCAAAACAGACAGTAAAGAAAAAAATTTCAAACACAGTATTGCTGTTCTATTAAACTATATCCATCGAAGAACCTCAAAAAAAAGTCCATGATTGGTTTCCAAAAAAATATTAAGCAGCACAACTGTTTTCAACATGAACAGTAATAAACATGTCTTAAGCATAAAATTTGCATATTAGAATAATTTCTGAAGGATCATGTGACACTGAAGACCGGAGTAATGCCTGCTGAAATTCAGCTTCACCATCAAAGAAATAAATGACATTTTAAAATATATATAAAGAAAAAGGTTATTTTACATTGTTACGATATCTCACAATAATACTGTTTTTATTGTGTTTTTGATCAAATAGATACAGCTTTTTTGAACTTTATAGACTCTTTTTTTTTTTTTATAGAAAAAAAAACAAAAAAACTTACCAACCCCAAACTTTTGAAAAGGTGTATATATTAGTACCATTCAAAAGTCTGAATGAAAAGGAATAAAAATCTGATTTGAGAGAAAATTTTAACCTGCAAAAACTTTTGAACTTTTATTTTATTAAAAGCTTTTGGATTTTGGACAATCTAAAGAAATGCTGACGCAAACTGAATACAAATGTTAAAAATTTTAGGAAGCACAATATTTAAGAAGCACAGTTTCTATAACTAATAAAATAACACATTTAATGACACTGAACATGGTAAAGTTACCTTTTAACTAGCGACTCTTACTTGCCAAGGCCAATTTGAACTCACAGTTGCTGCTTGGCAAATATTCATTTTGGACCTTGCCTACAGGTGTCAATATCTGACACCACTAATCAATCAATCAACCCATGCCTATGTGCAGCTGCTTGTGAATGTCGAATTGAAATGTACAATGAATCAGCATAGAAAACACCAGTTAACTACAGCTGCTGATGTAGAAATGTACATGAGATTTTCTTTATGCATTTTAAAAGCAAATACTGACAGTAACAAGAGCTCAATGAAAGAAGAAAAATTCATGTTCAAAATGTTTGTTTTGCTTAATGTACCTGGCATAAAAGGTGCAGAAGAGGAAGATAACCAATCCCACAATGCCTTGAGCATCCCACCACTGCACCATCCCAGGGGAGCTTGTAGGCATGGCCTCAGTTGTGCTGATATTGGACACCAGGCTGAGCAAACTAGGGTTACATTCACGATCTGTGTGTGGAGCCAGACAAATGAAGATTTAAAAGTGAACATACAGAAACATAATATATTACAACTACTACGCCAATTAATCACATACTTCACTACTAAAGACTATGATCACACTTAATAGTCAGCTAATTACATTTTTTAAGCTAATCTAGGCTGCTAATAGGTATACTTAATAGACAATAACAGAATGTGGGGATAGTGAGTTACATTTATAATCTGGATTCTAGCATGCAATTTGGCTTTATTCAGTAACAAGCATCAGGAGACTATAAAAGTTGAGCATCTGGTTTGTATGGCACCACAAAACTCACCAAATATTGCATCAACCTGAGTAGGAACAAAATGAAAGCTCATAAAATGAAAAGAGAGACCAAAGACAGACCGTAAATATTTTCTGAGATTTTTTTTAATGTGTAACTTACTAGGATTGTTGGTCATGGCTGACCAGGTGACGTACATAGTGTACAGAGTTATAATAGAGGACTGAAGCAGACCAGACTGAGGTGAGGCATCCTGAAAACACATACCAAAATAAAGAAATATATTTAATAAAGCACAGATCAGACTTTGTCTACCCTTGTAAGAAATAACCCAATATAAACTGCAGATTTTTATAATGGCTGGCACAGTAAAGAAAGCTGATCTGTTGTGGCAGGCCAGCATTGATATTCTGTATGCAAAGAAGGAAACAAAGAAGTTTCCTTACTAGGACAAAAGCTGGAGGCTAATGTAAACAGTAGATGACCTTCAGTACAACGGAGAGGCTGTTTTCTTATGCACATTATTATAAATCAGCATTCATGTCAGGATGTGTGTGCTGAGGCAATCGGATATTTGGAACAGCTAGTTAAAGGAGTTTTATCATTTCCCGTTTGCTGCTTTACGTTCAAGGTCTTATTGCTGCTTAATATCTTAATATGGAGTTGTTTGGCCTTTTATCAATGTTTTGAAATTGGGTGCAGAGATGAGACGGGAATAAAAAGCACTGCAACCTGCTTTAGCACTTCCCCTTTACCTGCACTTTTGGCAGAATAGAAACCACAGATATGATGACGCAGAGAATAAGGTTGGAGCTGATGAAGAACTTGTGTTCGGCGCAGTTGTCAGGTTTGGTGTAGTAGAGATACAACAGCACGACTGCCGCAAAGGCCAGTGCGTAATGCAGGACAGTGAAGAACAACAGACCTGTGGGCATAGAAAACAGTCTGTTTCTTTCTCTGAAAAGAGCGGATTTGGACACACCTGTTTGCAAACCTATTGTGATGAACAGGGTGTCTTTCAGTGTATCTGCTCTCTACGTACCTGAGAACCAACACTTGCTGTTGCCTTCCTCAGCATTCCTCACCCACACCTCATTCCAGGAGTGGGCAAAGTCGATCAGGAGGATGAGCTGGATCAGGATGAACATGAAGGAGCCCACAATACCAAAGTAGAACCAAACTGTGATTAAAAAAAAAAGAAGAGAAGTTATGCTTCAGTAGCACACTGGTTAAATGTGCTTAACCACAACATAAAATCAAAAACAAGCCTTTTTACTATCTAAATAAATGAGCATCAATGATCTTCAAATGTTTGGGGTAAGATTTATGTTTTTTAAAGAAATCTCTTATGCTCACCATGGCTGCATTTATTTGATTAAGAGTACAGTAAAAATAGTAATACTGTGAAATATTACTTTTTAAAATAACTGGTTTCTATTTTAATGTTTTAAAATGTAATTATTCCTGTGATGACAAAACTGAATTTTCAGCAGCCATTACTCCAGTCTTCAGTCTCACATGATCCTTCAGATATCATTCTAATATGCTGACTTGGTGCTCAATAACCATTTCTTTTTATTATCAATGTTGAAAATAGTTGTACTGCTTACTATTTTGTGAAAACCATGGTACTTTATTTCAGGTCAAAATAACAGCATTTATTTAAAATAGAAATCTTTTGTAAACATTGATCAATTAAAACTATATTTTCTTTAAAAAAACCACACTTTTGAATGGTATTATATGTGTGATTATTATTTTTTCTTTCATCAAAATGTCATAAAAAATCATTTAACAGATGTTAAACGCATTTTAAATGTCATTTCATGTCTTCAATTTGTAGTACACCATCAATTGCCAACAGAGACATTAAGTGTTGAAGCCTTTCAAAGGAGTGTATATCAGTATAATATATTGTATTCAGGAATCGTAATAAAATCTGAACGCAGGAAAAAAAAAAAAGTACACATCTTAACGGGATAGTTCAGCCAAAAATGAAAATGCTGTTATCATTTACACCCCCTCACGTCGTTCCAAACTTTTATGACTTTATTTTTTTTTTCATTAAATCACAAACAAAGATATTTAAAGGGGTCATATGATGCTTTTTTAAAGATCATTATTTTGTGTATTTGGTGTAACAGAATATGTTGACATGCTTTAATGTTCAAAAAACACATTATTTTTCAAATACTGTACATTATTGTAGGTCCTCTATGCCCCGCCTCTCTCAAACGCTTCGTTTTCTACAAAGTCCCTCCTTCCGACAAGCGCAGCCTGCTCTGATTGGCCAGCTGACCCAGTGCATTGTGATTGGCCGAACACCGCAAGCACTCGTCGGAAATGTAACGCCCCTTACCATAAGCGCGAGCTTCAGCTTTCAAAATAAATGTAAAGACAGAGCCCGAAAGGGGAACGGAGTCGCGTGACAGACACAGTGATGAAGCTGGTATGTGTTTGCAGTACACAAGCCACGGTTAAGACAGCTGACTCCACTGTGATGTGACCGTCTCTCTCTCCCTCACACACACACACACACACACGATGCAAAACTCCGCATTTGAACAGTCAATAGCAAATACTTAAACTAATAACAAAACAGTAGCTGATTCAGAAGCGCCAGATTGTCATAGCAAAGTCAGAACTTGAAATCGCATCATATGACCCCTTTAAAAAAAATGTTGTTAATCAAACACTTCTGGTGACAACTGACTTTTACCGTACAGACAGAAAAAAACAACAATGGGACATTTCTCAAAATATCTTCTTTTGTGTTCCACAGAAAAAGGAAAGTCATAGTGGTTTGGAAAGACATGAGGGGGAGCAAATGATGACAGAATTTTAGTTTTTGGGTGAACACTTTAAACTACATTTATAACTAGGTTTAATAAAACATGCATCTCTGAAGGGCCCGTATTTTCATGCTTAAATTCACAATGAAGCATACTAATACCCGTGATCTCAGAACACAATGTTCTGCATCTTTAATTCCACACCATGAGAATTCTGGCAAGACAGTAACAACGCGTTCTCACTGCTAATGTAATATGCAATGAAAAAATAATAACATCCGATTCCACTTTCAATACGGTCTTTTCCCATGCATCTCATAACACTCAAAATAGTCATTAAAAAATAATAGCCTTCTTCACTGCAGGAGACCAGGCGTTTTCTGCATCCCTTGAAATTTAGCCCTGCATTATGACAATGGCTTCCCAGAATAACATTATCATGACTATTGCTGCATTTAGAGCTTAACATCATTGCCATGTTGTCATTGCTTTTATGTATTTCCCAACGTGCATATATGAAAATGGAAATTGTTCTATTATGTGCTGTTAACGGAATAGTTGAACCTAAAATGTACCATCATGAAATGTTCCATCCGGGATGAAAAAGGCTCCGACGGTGATGCCAACAAGTATCAGAAACTTGAAGAACCAGAACCTGACAAAACAGTCAATGATAAAATCAAGCAAATTTCATTTCATTTAGTAAATGATACAATAACAATAGCATAATAATATAACGGTACATAAATAATAAATCAGGGTTACCCATTCTGAAGAGTGGCACGAGGGTCTTTGCTGCTCTTTACACGAATCATAATTGCGGAAAACAGGAAAAAGAAGCATGCCATAGCAAAGCACATGCGGTACACTGATTTGTAGCCTACAATCACGTCGCAGTTAACATGGTTCTCGATTCCTGGTATTGTGGTACCTCCTTGACAAAAGCCAGGAATCTGAAGAGACATTAAATACAGAAAATTAACACAATGCACTGAAAGCACAAGTGAGGCAGATAAAGACTGATGTGGGCCCACCTTGCGGAGCTGCGTCTCCATGCCAGGCAAGATCATGATTACAGACACCAGTGTCCCCAGGAGGAGGAAGAAAGAGAAGACCAGCCGGGTGACGGTGGAGTTATTGGAAGAAGGACAACAGCCACAGAGGAGACATGGAGCGGAGCCACACAAACACGAGGCCTGTAATGTGGAGGGAGTAAGAGAAAGAGCAATTATATCACCAGTTCAAGCATGTATTGTTTAATTGCCATAGTTCACAAAAGAATCTGCAAAACATTATACAATTTAATATATAGTGCACTGAAAAAGATCATTTGGGGGCATAAGACTTTTATATATATA
>NW_015548184.1:2611146-2611416 GCF_001515605.1 Sinocyclocheilus anshuiensis
ATATATACATACACACACACACACACACACACACACGATGGACGGTAACAAAGTAAATTTACTTGATTACTTAAGTACACATTTTAAGTATTTGTACTTTATTTGAGTATTATTTTTTCTGGAAACTTGTGACTTTAACTTCACTACATTTGGAAGACAAATATTGCACTTTTCACTCCAGTACATTTCTATCAAGGTCCTCAAAGTAGAAAGTCGTTATTATGTAGCAGCTTTGAAAGTTAGTGGGTGACTTTTTTTTTTTTTTTAAAC
>NW_015548184.1:2611445-2614754 GCF_001515605.1 Sinocyclocheilus anshuiensis
GTACTTTACTTGAGTATTATTTTTTCTGGGAACTTATGACTTTAACTTCACTACATTTGAAAGACAAATATTGTACATTTCACTCCACTACATTTCTATGAAGGTCCTCCAAGTAGAAAGTCGTTACTATGTAGCAGCTTTGAAAGTCAGTATGTGTTTTTTTTCTTCTCTACAATGTGACTTTCTTTTTTTCAGACAGTTGATCAGTAATCACTCTTGTAGAGCTACGTGAAGTGATTTCCCAGCATTTTTTGGACACTGACCAGCTGCAAATGTAATATTTATTTACAGCAATTCAGTAATAAGAAGTTAATATTGTGGTATATGCTAGACACAATATTGTCTGATTTTGCAAAAGTGTGTAAATGAAAATATTACCCATTAAGCGACAGAAGAACTGTTGTACATCTTCTAACAAAAACAATAGGTGTTTGACCGTTCTGTGTATGACATCAAAGTATCGTGAGAGCGATTAGAGAGCATTTTTGAAGTTTTTAAGTCAAAAAAAAAAAAAAAACTTGCTGTTTTGTTAAAGCAGTGTTGCTGCTGTAAAGTTACACAGCTACAGTTGTGTTGTTGGGTTTTAAATCAGGTTTGATTTTTTTTTTCTTATCAGTCTGTATTTACAGCAATTTCACTGTCCACTTGGTTCAAATGTGGATGAACACTGCCAGAGGTGTTAAATATTTTTTTTTGGCCAACTCGTGTTTCGTTTCTATAGGTTTTTAACATTCTAAAAGCTCTTCATTCCAAAGATTCTACAAGCTAGTCAGTCTATTCAGTAGGCATAATGTATTGTAAGCTGCTTCAGAGGCATAAGGTATTGCAAGTATTACATACAAAAATAATAAAACAGTGCATTGACAAAAAAAAAAAGAAATTTACTTTTAGTAGTGAAGTACTTTTAAAAGCAAGTACTTCTGTATTTTTACTTAAGTAAAAATCTGTCTTTGTAACTTTTACTTGTAATGGAGTAATATTTGAGCAGCAGTATCTATACTTTCACTCAAGTAATAGAGTTGTGTACTTTGTCCACCTCATACATACATACATACATACATATATATATATGTATGATCATTTTATTTGCACTTGAATGAATAAAAGTCATTTTGCCTGAAAAAAGTTTTGATAATGAGAACCTACAGGGTGTGTAAATCTGAACCATGTATAATTACATTTCAATGATCAAATGATTTTTATTTTCTGGGCTCTATGAATAATTATTTTAGTGGAAATAAGCGAATTTCCCCCATTAAAGTATTTCACTCATTTTCATGACATCCATGGCCTAATTTGTATATGACCGCAGAAGAAGGAAGAAGAGTTGTTCTGTTGCATGAAACAGTGAGGAAATCATTGTTAAAGACTTTGATCCTAATAAATCCAGTCATGTGCAGTGTATAAAAGTTAATTTAAAAACATTCATTGACCATTACTCATGCTAGGAGTGGCTGATCAGCTGATTAAGCAAGGAGGAAATCTAACCAAAAATATTACACACACACATATATATCTTTTTTTTATATATATATATTGTCACTCGTTTCATATTTCTCAAGCTTTATAATTTTTTTTTATAATTGATCAAGCAAAAAGGAAGATTGTATTGAAGACAAAAAAGACAAAGTGTGTCTTACTGGCACAAATGACAAGTGTCAAATAAAAACACTGTTTTTGCAACACATTATAACCAATCTTAACCATAATGAAAAGTGTATTTGGCTGTACTTAGAGTAGATTTGACTCTCTTGTAGTGTGTGCTGTACCAGCAAGTAGATAAACACTTACAGAAAGTGGCTCAGGCAGCATGGCTTGGGTTTCAAATGCAAAACTGAATATATCAAATAACTGAAAACCAGCAGAAGAAAGCAGTTCAGCCTGTTAACATCACAAGAAATCTCACTAGTTTCTTCAGGTCATAGTTCATCTACATCTTGAATTGTGAATGTTGGAAATTAAATGGTATATATACTTAATAAAATTAAAAATTATAATAAAATAATCACATCGATGCATAAATGTATTTTTTTGTGGCATGTTATGTATTTTGAACTACTATGTTTATATTACTTAAAGAGATTTTAAGTCCATATGCAAATTAAGCAAACATGGCTATTATAATGCAATGTTATTGGATATAGCTATAACTACGCAGCCTAAAATACAGTATTTTAATAATGTTAATTTCTTATTTATATTAATATCGGTTATCAATATTTAAAGTCTAGGACATAACTTTTATTTTGAAACGTAAGCTTAGAACAAAATATAAATGGCTTTATTAGTTTATTTATCAATTAAGTAAAAAAAACCTTATATAAACTAAACTTACCTATATAAATCAGTACGAAATGAATAATCTATGTGTGATATTGATATTTATAATTCCGTAACTGCAGCGTACCGTCTCCCCTACGAATAATTAATGGTATCGTCCTCTTTGCCACTGCTTCCACTGCTTCTGAAATCATGATCGCAAACGGGAGCCGAGATGGTGTCAAGCCTTAGGACTGGGGCAGGTGGTCTCAAAACACACCGTCTCCCGTGAAAAGGTTGCAGTAATTTATCAGTAACGTGAAAAATCTGCATCAGTCAGGGATATTGTGGATATCTGTCTACACCGCTGGTAAGTTCTCGCCTCTTCCTTATGCTGTTTGAGCTCGGCATGAGCTTAATGTTTTATCACAGTGTATGAAATTCATTCATTATCGTTATTAAGGTGAAACACTGACACGAGGCTTCGAGGCTTTGCTGTAACGATCACTTGCACTGAAATTCATTCAAGATTAATAATGGTATAACGACATATCGGGAGAATGAACGCCCCTTTTTATTGACTAAAATTAAATAAGGATCATAACAAAATAATACAAAATATAAATAAACGCACTAATAAACGCAGATGTGAGGAATCAGGGGACGCGTGTGCAACCTTTATACATGTACATGGGCACGTACTGCTGTCAGATCAATTTCAGCTGTAACCCCAGGGCAACTTTAATATATTCACTGTAAAAACGGGGAAAATAAAAATGCTGGAGTAGACTTCTAGCAACTGGCTAACTGTTAGTTACCTTAGTATAGAAGAAAAAAGAAATTACTTTATATTTTAGGAGAACGTTTTATCATAATCATTATCTTACATATTACAAATATATATACACACACACACACACACACACATATATATATATATATATATATATGTTGTAATGTAACTGTACATAACATTTTGTAAACAAAATGAATTTTGCTCATTAAATATCCTAAAATACCAAAATACACACAAAGCAGCAGCAATAATAT
>NW_015548184.1:2617276-2630500 GCF_001515605.1 Sinocyclocheilus anshuiensis
TTATTTCTACAAACAATCAACAGTGAGCCGTTCCTCAATACCTTAGCATTTTTGATCTCACCCAGCAATTTATTTATTGCTTTTGTTAATTTAACCGGGTTCCACTCACCAAACGTCGTCCCTTCTTCATATAATTTTACGATCACTTTATGTTCTTCTTCCTGCCTTGTTGTTACAATAACACTTTGCTCACTATCAGTTTCATCCATATTCGTTGTTTCATTTCCTTTTTTTTCCCGTTTTCTCGATCGTACTACATTCCATACACTACTATCTCCCCCGCCATCTTCTTCGAATCCCATCTCACTTCCTGACTCGTCACTTCCTTCTGCCATTTCCTGCCCAGTCACAGTCCAGCCGTTGCCAACCCCAAGCGCTACCGTCAGCGCCACTTGCTGGTCTGGGGAAGATCCGCCTGGATCATCCTCTTTGCCACTGTCAATTATTTCTCTAAAATCACGATCGCAAACGGGAGCCGAGATGGTATCAAACCTTAGGACTGGGGCAGGTGCTTTCAAAACACACCGTCTCCCGTAAAAACGGTGCATTACTTTATCAGTACCGTGAATAATCTGCATCAGATAGGGATATTGTGCATATCTCTCTACACCGCTGGTAAGTTCTCGCCTCTTCCTTATGCTGTTTGAGCTCGGCATGAGCTTAATCTTCTATCACAGTGTATGCAATTCATTCATTATCATTATTAAGGTGAAACACTGACACGTTGTTCGAGGCTTTGCTATAACGATCACTTGCATTGAAATTCATTCAAGATTAATACTGATATATAGAGATTTATCGGGAGAATGAGCACCCCTTTTATTGACTAATATCAAATAAGGATGACAACACAATTATACATATATAAATAAACGCACTTGTTAGATTAAAACTGCTGAATTGCGATATTTGATGATGACAGAGCGCAGATGTGAGGCATCAGGGGAACGTTTATACATGTACACCCATGGGCACGTACTGCTGCTGTCAGACCAATTTCAGCTGTAACCCGAGGGCAACTTTAATAAATTCAATGAAGAAAGAAAATGTTGGAGTAGACTTCAATGAATTAGCGAACTGGTTTATATATACTGTATATAGAAGTAAAAAGCATTAATCACATTATAATTTAGAACTTTTATCATTATTTTTATATAACATATCACAAAAAAAACAAAAAATTCCCTGCTCATAAGATAAAAGACTCTACAAAAAAAGGAAGATATATATATATATATATATATATATATATATATATATATAAAAATGTATGAATAAAAAAATTACCTGCTTAAATGTGTGAAAAAATAACACATAATACAACAGATGCTATATAATATTTTATTATCCTGTGTGTTACCTAGTGTTTTGTGTTTCTAGGTAACACTGTGCTCTGTTTTTATTTTATTGTTGGATACAATTGCCAGAGAGGCCCATTTTGAACTTTAAAATCATCATGTGTCCCATTTGCGTCATCACACATTTTTTATAATTAGAAATGGATTGCAGATTGAATAGGTTTGTATATTAAATTTACATGAAATACAGTTAGAAACTGTAAGAAATACAGTCAGTGCTGATGAACAGTATTTGGCTGTAGGGATCAAGCCATGTCCGAATTCAATATTTGTGTAACATACTGTTTACTAAGATGCTTTTATCCATGCTTATATCTTTTAAGGCAGCATACTGTATATCCTTCTTTGTTGATAATATTCCACAGTCCTGCATGTTGGAGCAGCTGAAAGAAGTAAACTGACTCACTGTTGAATTTTTTTCAACGTATGATTCTATTTCTAGCGAGTAATTTGCCTAATTATTTGCTCATATGAATTTGTTTCAGATCATTAGACATTATGTTATGGTGCCTTGGAAGTCTGCGTGAAACCAGTAGAGGAAGTACCTTAATACACAAACACCACCTGAGAAGTCATTACCTGGCCAGTGAGGCATTGTCCCTAGATTTTTTTTTATGGTAAAACATAATTAATAGGATTAACATGACATCATCTGCTCCAGTATAGCTCCGATTAAGGTCCTCACTCTGTCAGAGTTAAGATCAATTTTTGAAGGCCTAAATTTTAAATAAAATATAACACTCACAGTTAAAATGTTCTATGTTATTTTCATCTAGACACTTGATCACAGGGAAATTAAGCGAAAGAAGTAACTGTCATCTTGAGAATGATCACACGACAGTTCTTAAAATCACTTTAGTCTCGTCCCATGTTGTTGTCCTAAGATTGCCCTAATGCAGTGTCCAAATGTGTCGTCCAGTTCGAGAGACAGTATGAGTTCATGCCCAAAGTTGTTCAGTCTGAATGCTTGGAGAAGTGAAGTGACCCCTGCGGTCCACCTCTATTTGTTTACATAGCCTGTCATATAAAGTCTGTCACTTCCCTTGCATCTTATGCAACACTCTCTCTTTGCACTCTTGTTGGACGGACACTAAAAATGATGGACATCTGGCTTGATATTTTGCTTTTCTGTGGATATAGAACAATCACGAAATGACATCTTTCAGCAGAATGTAATATCAGTAATCTGGGTGCACCGTGTCTCCTCTAACAGAATTAGGTTTTCAATGTGAAGGTCATTGCTTTGGGCTTCCAGCTGTTGCGTGACTGATCATGTGAGTCTGATAGAAAAACAAACCCATCATCCAGAAAAGTGCATTCAATCTGCGCCATGTTTAACGTATACAGCAGGTTAGTTTCTTTTACCCAAACACAGATTGTGTTTTGCTTTTATTTGGCTATTTGTGTGAGAAAGCAAACAGGTACAGATGGTGTAATTTTGCACAAGCTGCTCAAATGAACCCATTACTTTCTTACAAGAGTTATTTACAGATTCGTCTTTAAGCAAAAACCAAGTTGGCAGGTACAAACAGGTTAAACAGTAAAATAGCCATCACAGGAGTTAATATTTCTATAATGAACCTTATATAAAAAAGCTATCGTTGGCATCAAATTTTTCAGTACAGTATGATTTAAAAATTAAAAACACACACATTTAATATTGTTTTTCTTTTAAAGATATATTCACTATTGTTGGTTTGATAACTGGATTAATTAGTTTTATAGTTAATGTTCAAATGTTTAAGTAAGAAATTAAAACTTATTCAGCAAGGACACACTAAATTGATCAAAATTAACAAACTTTTCAAAAGATTTCTATTTCAAATAATTGCCTTTTTTTTAACATTCTATTAATCAAAGAATCCTAAAAAAACGTATCACGGTGTCCACAAAAATATGAAGTATTTATAATAATTTTATACTTTTTATAACATCATAATAATGACACTGAAGACTGGAGTAATAACTGCAGATAATTCAGCTTTGCCATTACAGGAATAAATTACATTTTAAAATACATTCAAATAGAAAATTAAAGTTTAATAATATTTCACAACATCAAATAAAAGCTTTGATGATCATAGGAGACCTCTTTCAAAAACATTATAAACATCTTTAAATTTTTTGTTTCACATAACATCATCTTTTCTGTTGTCTTTTTTGCATTTCTCCAACTTGTACATAAAATGTTAATCAGCGACTGTGAACTTTGTTTATTCTCGGTTTCTGTTTATTCTGTTTATTCTTTGTTTATTCTTTACTCAAAGCAGCAGATTACACTTCTTCCATCTAATTATCTACTAGTACAAAAGTGCTCTAATTATCTTAAACTTTAAGGCAATGACATCTCGTTTAGTTGAAGATCTGTGGTTAAGCAAGTCTGGACGAATGAGAAGTTTAAATAAAGAGGGGTTTAAATAAATGATAATAAATAAAAAGTGTAGCTGAGAGGGCAGTGGATCCACTCCAGTGCTGTCTCTCATCCGTAATCCTCCAGCTTCATACAATATGGATTATAAAACTACAAGAGCCACAGCTAGTCAGGCAGCCTGCCAGGAGATAGACAAACAGAATGAGAGAGGGACTGATGCTGTCTTAAGCTGTCTTTAGCCTAGCTGTGCTTTTACCAGTGAATAGTATTTATATAGTATAAAAACGAAAATTTGCTGAAAATGTACTCACCCTGAAGCCATCTAAGATGTAGACGAGTTTGTTTTTTTCAACAGAACAGACTTGGAGAAATTTAGCATTACATCACTTGCTGGATCCTCTAATGGGTGCCGTCAGAATGAGAGTCCAAACAGCTGATAAAAACATCACAATAATTCACAAGCAATTCACATTGGACTCCAGTCTACCAATTAATGTCTTGTGAAGTGAAAAGCTGCGTGTTTGTAAGAACAACCCAATCATTTAGGTGTTTTAACTTTAAACCATCGCTTCTGGCCAAAATCCATAATAACACTTCTTTCAGTGAAAAAGTCCATCCTCTGTTGTCCTCCTAAAACAAAATTTACAGACTCATTTTTGTTTAGAACAATTTTGTACTGTTTTTACTTGTAAACAGTGCTTAATGAATGTTAATTAATGGACTGGTCGTGTGGATTACTTATGAATTATTGTGATGTTTTTATCAGCTGTTTGAACTCTCATTCTGACGGCACCCATTCACTGCAGAGGATCCACTGGATCCATGTCTCCAAATCTGTTGTCTCCAAAACTCATCTAATTCTTGGTTGGCCTGAGGTTGAGTAAATTTTCATTTTTGGGTGAACTATTCCTTTAATAGCCTGAGAAGAGTTTTTGAGATCCTTGGCTGAGAGAGCCTTGAATATCCATTTTTGATAGCATTAGTAGGCTGTAAAATGATGGCCACACTTATATTTGGTTTATCAATGTTGTATGGATGTTTTATCTTCCACCAGGCCAAAAGGTGCTTAGGAAAATAATAAAACGGCATGATATGTGATATTTAAGGGATGATATTTAATTCGCCCTTTTAAAAAACTAAGTGTAAGTATAAACAATAATTGTGATGCTCAGAGGGCAAAGGTTCAGTTTATAAAAACCTATGTGTAAATTATACTACCTTTACACTGCAATAAACACTTGAATCATGCCATCAAAACAAATGAAGTGTGACATTTTATGTCTCCCATAAAGATATGTTATCTTTGATAATATGTGTCAAAGAAAATCGCTGCATTAAAGACCTACTTTCAATTTTTAGTTCCTGTTCACCATGGCTTTAGGTGTCAATGATTTATTTATACTGTATATACACACTCATTTATTAGGCTGTTTTTGAAAGTTGCATTGACAGAGTGTGTGACCAGGTCTTCTAAACCAGTTGAACCGGCCTTGATGTAATCAGCAGATTGATGCTGGTCCTGATGGTCTGGAGATGCACTCGTGGCATGCGAATTTTGCTATATTTATGCACAGACATATGTTTGGGCAAGCACATGCTAAGACAGGGATGTGAATGCATGCATATGGTCAAGTCACCCAAGTGTTCACGTACACATGCATGTGAGTGCATATACAGAGACTGGGCTCACGTGGAAAAATAGCTTACTTGTGGCAACAGCTGTGTCAAAAGAAAACAGAGCAAAAGTGCATCTCAGCACTGTTTGTCAGAAGAGATTACCTGTTGCTATGCAATATAGGTGATCCATCCTGTTGCTAAGGCAACTGCTTCCTGACTGAGAGAGAATGGAGAGTGATTTGGGAAGACTTTGCGTTCCGTAGAGTGGCCTATTTGTGCTTGTGAAAGACAAGCCTCTGGCCACAGTGGAACAATCGAGAAGGGTCAAGCATAAAAATGTTTGCTTATATAATTCTGTTGTTCCTCCTGTGGGCGAGAAACAATTTCTGGGGTGCCACCTCCATCTAATGGTCAGAAAAGACAATGCATGTACAGTATTTGGATAATGATCTGTTTTGTATTGACTGCAAGCCTCATGTGAGCTCTGTGTTTTGTTTAGAGATGACAGAAGTGGAGCCGGTGTTGGATTTTGCCTCATCGGGCCGCTCTGGCCGTCGCAACGCACTGCCCGACATCCTGGGGTCTCCTGTTGGAGTCCCGCCTGACCTGTCTCTTAAACTGGCAGAACTATCCCTCACAGGTAACTTTTTTAAACTTTGTATATTATTTATTATATTTAAAATGTTTTATTTATTTAATATTTATTATTTTAATAATAATAATGAGAATAAATAATTAATAAAATAAAAATGTAATAATAAAATAAATATAATTATATAATTTATGTATTATAATGAATGATTGTTTATATAATCATTATAATAAAGAATTTAAAGAAATTAATACTTTTATTCAGCAAGGATGTGTTAAATTCTGGAGTAATGGCTGATGAAAATTCAGCTTTGGATCACAGGAATAAAATATATTTTATTATTTTATTATATTTTATCTATATATTTTAAAATGGAATAATATTTTACAATATTACTGTTTTTTCTCTATTTGTGATCAAATAAACGCAGCCTTGATGAGCAAAAGATACTTCTTTAAAAACAATTTTTTTGCTGATCCCAAACTTTTGAATGGCAATGTATGTAATTATATAGGCTTATAGACATTTAGACTTTTAGCTTTTTATGATAACCTGTAATGGGCAAAAGATATTGAAAATGTGAGAATAAGGTAAATATTGCAATTATTATAAAAAATTATTATATTATTGATGCATATACACTGAACAAAATTATAAACGCAACACTTTTGTTTTTGCCCCCATTTGTCATGAGCTGAACTCAAAGATCTGGGCCACTCGATCGACAATGTTGACATCAGCAAACTGCTCACCCACACGTCGCCATACACGCCGTCTGCCATCTGCCCTGTACAGTGAAAACCGGATCATGCTGTCTAATCAGCATCTTGATATGCCACACCTGTATCTTGGCAAAGGAGAAGTGCTCACTAACACAGATGTAGACAGATTTGTGAACAATATTTGAGAGAAATAGGCCTTTTGTGTACATAGAAAAAGTCTTAGATCTTTGAGTTCAGCTCATGACAAATGGGGGCAAAAACAAAAGTGTTGCATTTATAATTTTGTTCAGTGTAGTTATATAGGGTTTCCTCAGTCATGGTAAAACTGGAAATATTGATTTTACAGTCTGGAAAATTATTTTTTTTTTTCCTAATTATGCTTAGTTATGTAATATGTATTCTAAAACTATTGTTCTTGTACAGAGTAAAATTTGCTTGCAAGTTATTCCATCTAAAATGAATCAGTCTTTTGAGTCGGTTCTTCTTAATGAATTGATCAAACTAGTTTAAAAATGATTCATTAGTGAATCACACATTTTTTGAATTATTATTATCCTTATCCAATTATCACAACTGATTAGAAATCTGAAGGAAATTCAAAAATTGTGGGAACTCTGGTATTAGGTGTACTGATAATTTCAATACTGATCAATAAAAACGTCTTTTATTCCTCAGTCATTTTTTTATGTCTCTTTGTTTCAGACGGTCCAGGTGATGCTCAGTCCCCGTCTACGGAGGAACCCCCCACTCCTACAGAGAGCCCAGAGGTGAAAGAGGGTTCCTAGGTGGCTGAGTCTATGCCTAGACCGCAGAGATGGGGCCTCAGCCGACCCCGCCTTTCCCCTGGAGCTCATCCTCTACCGACTGTTCCTGATGCCTGTCAGACTGCATTATAGGAAGCAACAGAGGGCAGCTAAAATGTGAAATGAAGGACAAGGTCTTCAAAGGGTCCGTGCAATGAAAGAAAAAACAGAATGTCCAAAAAACAGGAAAGGAAGCAGAGTATTGCAAGAGGATGTCGAAGAGCAATCCTCACTTTTTTTTTTAAACACAGACAAGCCAAAACGCAGGGGGACCTGCTTGGGAATGCTTTAATGAATTTTACGCATTTGTTTGACAAAATGCTGTTCTTTTTATGAGCTTTCTATCCAATAATGACTATTGTGAGTTACGTGTACATCCTATTGTGGTTTGATAATGTATGATATTATGTGATCTTAGTAATGTGTCTTTGAATATCGCCTCAGTTTTTGGAAAGGGTAACTGTAAACTAATACGAACAGATGTTTGCGAATATTCAAGCATCATGTAGCATTATCTTCAGCCTTCAAAATAATAATAATAATAATACATTTGAAAAAGGACATAAAATTACTTTACAAAAAAACTAACTAATGTATATATACAAATATCAGAACTGCCAAACATGAAATGCAGTATAAAAAGGTATAAATCAGGAAGGGAAGTATAATTAATCATAAAGTTAAGAGTATACAGTACTAGGGAAAAATAATTTGCAGTGTTTTAATAAATATTCAAAATGCCCTCCACACAGGTTTTTTTTTATTTAAATTTGAACAGTTCAGTGTATTAAAATAAATGCTAAACTAATTTAATCTCAGTGTGCAAAGGATTTTATAACAAAAACAAAACAAAAAAAAAAACTTGTCCACTTTGTATTCTCTATAAACTCTCATACTGTATGTGATGCATAGAGTTTTGTAAAGAGCGTCCTTACCGAACGGAGTGTACTTACAATATATGTTTATGTTTAGTATATCTTTGATGTCAATTTGATTCAAACTCGAGTTTGAATAATTGAGCTAATCCAAACTATAGGATAAAAAAAGAGTACTTGTACCTTTTTTGAATGTGTGGTGTGAGGATGTCTAAGAGCCATAGCCTTTTAAAGGTCTGTATAGCCTAAACATGCAAACTGAAGGGAGGGATATGACTGTGATGTTTGACAAGTCTAGAGAGATCTTTTTTTAGTGTCTGTGTCACGATACGTGTGAAACTGGTATTATTTATCAAGTGTGGGGCGCTTTGGGATGCCAATTTTGGTCTATTTTAATACTCTGTGTTTACTTTACAGTATCGTCCCATTTGTACTCTACACTGATAACAGTTAATGTATCAGTGTAAAATGTTGTAATTGCCAAACTGGGATACAATTGCCTTTCTTTGTATGTTTTTACACTACAGTAACTGTGCTGTTAAAAACACATCGATGAAGTCACACAATGTGTGTATTGTATCTAACATTACAAAGACAGTGAAGCTGTACATGTATACACACAAATATAAAAATGTATGATACTGAAAGAAAACAAATTGAAACCTGCTGTACCTCAGAACCCATTTAAATGCATTACGTGCTGTTGTTCACCACCAGGTGGAGCCACTGTTCACACGTGGACATTGCAAGCTACAAGCCATTTGTTGTCAATATGAAACAATAAGAGGGTGACCATGTGTTTCTCTGCAATAAACGTCTAATGTCATACACATATGCCATTATATATTTAGCTTGGCTTTTTACAGGAAGTAAAGAGGCATGCAAAGCTGTTCTTAAGTACACAACCAATACAAATGGACTGATCTTAGCAGGCTCTACAGTCAAAAAGCAATTTATTTCTTGGTAAGGCATCCAAGCAGTGGATATAAACATGTAAGCCAGGGTGAAAGAAAAATCCTCTGATGCTGAGATGCTCTGTCTGCAAATCGCTGAGCGCTTGTGAGGCCTGGCAGTCGCAGTTAATCTAGATTTGTAGGAAGCAAGTCACAACAGTGCAGCGTTTGAGAAAAGTCTTGTGGTGAAAAGTTCATTAACTGTTTGAAGGAACAATTTGCTACACCATAAAAAAGATACAGGAAGTGGGTTAAATTTTGTTCCGTTTCTTCACAAGACATAATAGGCTACTATTTGTGTGAAGACTGTTATGGTGATGCGGAGGAGACGAATTGTTGAATAAAGTCGGGTTTTTTTTTTCTTTTGCGCACAAAAAGTATTCAGACAACAACAAACAAAAAACATACCATTAAGAGCCGTGCTTGCACAGTTTCTGCTCTATCCTCTTCACTAATATTCTCTGCCTCTCAATCGGGCTCAAATTGATAAGATATATAGATGACGCCATTGTTTACAATACAACCAGAGCACATGCCTCTGAGGTGAGGGGCGGGACGTATAGACACGCACTAGAGGCGGTTTAGCCAATCACAACACACTGCACTAGCTAACCAATCAGAGTCCATCGCGTATTTCTGAGGGAGGGGCTTCATAAAAGCAGGAAAATAAACACAATCAAGCCTAGAAAAAAAGTCAACCACCCCTTTAAAGTCCGCATGAACCGGAAGTTGCTGCCAACTTTCGGTGCGTTCCAAACGGGATATATCACCCTCCGAAGGGCACTTCGGAGTGGAAACAATCATGGCCGCCATATTTTAGGGTCGTTCCAAACCAAAGTGCTCAAAACTGGTCACTTCAAAGGGCCCTTCAGAATGAAGGATTTCGACTGGTACAACTGATGGACACTTTGGGCCCCCATGATCCTTTGTGCAGATTCTTTGCATGATGACGGCGCCTCCATGTGGGCACATGATGATGACGCAGAAGGGCACTTCAAGAAAAAGTTGTTTGGTCCCCTACACCCTTCAACCCTTCGAAGCTCTCACTCCGGAGGGTAAACCCTTTGAAGGGATTAGGGCATAGGGATGAGCCCTTCCGAATGGAACGAATGGTGTATTTCAGTTTAGTGACGTATTTCCAGCTGAAACGGAATATTGAATAGAGGGCATGGTTTTATTTTTGCGCTCCTCCTCTGTCTCTCACTCATAGCAATCTAACGGTTGGAGGGGTGTGTTTAAGGATATTCTGCCCAAGCCGTCAAACTGACGTCATCAGAGAAGGAATGCCATTCCAGAGCGGAAGTAAATGTTTACCAAAACAAACAATTTTTTTCAGCAGATTAACTTTCAGGGATTAATTGTTCACATCAAGACTAGCAATGTGCGCTAGTAAAGTAAATAAAGTCAATTTTGATTTCATGCGGACTTTAAATATTTGCTGATATAAATACCGGAAAAGATCGATTTGCGACTTTTGAGAATTGATATCGAATCAACGTCATTTAATCGAAATTAATCGAAAAATCTATTTTTTTTTTAGCCCAGTTGAAAACCACTGACATGGTTCAGTATTTTTTCTGTCACACTCTAGTTAATCGTCCTAAAAAAAACGTCTTCATATAAAGCTCATAATACGGTCTCAGTTTCACTGATTACTAAACTGAGATGACAGTGACATACTGCTGACACTTATGGAGTCCCTCCTACTCTTGGCTCTCTAGTGCAGGCTTGGTGAGGACAACATCCAGACTCCATCCAATAAAGATTAAAGGAGACTTCTAATCATGATCTAATCATGATCTTCTTAAACATCTGCCCATCTGACAGTTTGAGACAACAACATCTGTGACGAATCTGCAATGAAAAGGTCACTTAAGGATTTGAGTTTGGCCATGGTCATTTAATCTCAACATATATTCGTCTATAAAATAATTTGTAAATAATTAGTCAAATTAGTACAGTACCAAACAAAATGCATAATGTAAATGATACACAATGTTGCCTACATTTTGTGTATGTCTTAAAAAGCATCTGCTTCCACTGTACGTATGAAGTTGAAGTACAACTTCCCTCTGGGGTAAGAAAACAGAGTTAGTACTGGATAAACTCCTTTGATTCTGCATGGGCGTAACAGATACAGAAAGTATTATGTTCATATGTAGAATTATATACATGTTCAAATGTGTATCTGAAATGCCTGTCTGTGTCTGTGTGTGTGTGTGCACCTTCTTCCCCTTTCAATTTCTGACTGCAAAGTTGATCCTAATTTCCTGTCTTTGCACCTCCTCTTCCCTTTCTGCACTGTCTCTGCATGGGAGAGGTGGGTTTCTAATGAGCTCTGATGAATTCAATTACATCTTTTAAATTACTTTTGTACTTAAATCTGTCATCTAATCATATGAGACATCATTTTTAATGGATATTTTATTATTTTTGTATTTTCATCAAGTTTGGTTACTTTTTTTTGTCCTTTTGTGAACTCGAAGCACGTGCTAATTGCATTGCACTCTACATTCACCTTGCAGAAACGAAAAAGGGGAATTGACACCAACTATAAATACTGTTTATATCTTATCAGGTATGCTGTTTTGTTACCAATGTTGTTTAATTAATTTCATTGCTTCGTTTTCTTTCTCTCTCCCCCTTTCTGCACTGTCTCTGCATGGGAGAGAAACGAAAAAAGGGCGAATCCACACGGTCTAAAAATACTATTGTGTCTTATCAGATTAAAGAAGAGTCGAACTGTCATCTGATGTCCGTCTGATTAATGCATAAAAAAAAACAACGCAGACTACACCGGTTACACGTGGTGCCGTGTCTATTTCGGATCATCAGATCAGCGCTTCACAGATCGCCGTGGTTGCTTGATGGTTCGCCTGCTTCGCCGATCTCCTTTCTCGGTCTTCCTCACCACCATCGCTCGCAGCTGCCCGGTGCTTGCGGATTTCGCAACAAAACCCGCCCAACTGCTACTCAAAACTATCCCAAAACTAGTCCAATCGCGTTTTGAGGGGGGTTCCCCGATAAAAATCGCATTAAGGGGGGTAAAATACACGTTTTTTGGCGGGGATCCTCTGGTTAAATTCGCATTCCAGGGTCTCCCAAACAGCCCGAACTCTCATCAGGTCAGTCACCATGCTCAAATGGTCAGCTCAACCCCTACGCGTCTCCTTTTACTCCTAATGCTAGTATGCAGCAGTTGGTTGGCATGATGGATAAAGTTTTATCGCTATGCACTGCCTCACTGTCCCCGTCTCATCCTGGTAGAACTATCAAAACTTCAGATCCCAAGTCCAGTGCGAGTTCAACATGTAGAGTGTGTCGGTCTACAGAGCACACCACGTATGCTCACTGCATGCGCCATAGGCTTTGTCGTAACTGCCTCAAACCTGGAGACTTTAAGAGTAATTGCCCTGAGGCGGCAGGCCTTGAACCGCTTTCTCCTACCACCCAGTTAAACTAAAAAGCCCATCTGTGGAGGGGGTAAGCATGGGCGGTGGTGAACTTCCCCTAAATTATGAGTCAGACCCACAAGAAATTTTTGATTAAGTTGATGTCACCCGACAAAACAGTGCTATATGTGGGATCTCAGAAAATTGATGGAGCTAGTGATCTGTTCTATGCTCCTGTGACTGTTGGCGGCCAGTCCGTACTGAATGGTTTGCTTGATTCAGGCAGTATGGCTTGCACCCTGAGTACAGAAGGTGAATCCAAGTTGCGTGCCGATGGCGTTCTCCCACAACCCTCAGTGATTCCTGGTAACGTGTTCCTGTTGGCTGTGGTGGTCTTACTATTCAGCCTAAGTGCACGTATGACCTGGAAGTCGAAGTCTATGGATTTAAGTTCATCGTACCTACTTTACTAGTACCTGGACAGAAGGACGAGTTCATTATTGGCAGTAACGTCATCAAATGTGTGCTTCAGAAGATGAAA
>NW_015548184.1:2631996-2640632 GCF_001515605.1 Sinocyclocheilus anshuiensis
GATATACCCCCCTCCGAAGGGCACTTCGGAGTGGAAACAATCATGGCCGCCATATTTTAGGGTCGTTCCAAACCAAAGTGCTCAAAACTGGTCACTTCAAAGGGCCCTTCAGAATGAAGGATTTCGACTGGTACAACTGATGGACACTTTGGGCCCCCATGATCCTTTGTGCAGATTCTTTGCATGATGACGGCGCCTCCATGTGGGCACATGATGATGACGCAGAAGGGCACTTCAAGAAAAAGTTGTTTGGTCCCCTACACCCTTCAACCCTTCGAAGCTCTCACTCCGGAGGGTAAACCCTTTGAAGGGATTAGGGCATAGGGATGAGCCCTTCCGAATGGAACGAATGGTGTATTTCAGTTTAGTGACGTATTTCCAGCTGAAACGGAATATTGAATAGAGGGCATGGTTTTATTTTTGCGCTCCTCCTCTGTCTCTCACTCATAGCAATCTAACGGTTGGAGGGGTGTGTTTAAGGATATTCTGCCCAAGCCGTCAAACTGACGTCATCAGAGAAGGAATGCCATTCCAGAGCGGAAGTAAATGTTTACCAAAACAAACAATTTTTTTCAGCAGATTAACTTTCAGGGATTAATTGTTCACATCAAGACTAGCAATGTGCGCTAGTAAAGTAAATAAAGTCAATTTTGATTTCATGCGGACTTTAAATATTTGCTGATATAAATACCGGAAAAGATCGATTTGCGACTTTTGAGAATTGATATCGAATCAACGTCATTTAATCGAAATTAATCGAAAAATCTATTTTTTTTTTAGCCCAGTTGAAAACCACTGACATGGTTCAGTATTTTTTCTGTCACACTCTAGTTAATCGTCCTAAAAAAAACGTCTTCATATAAAGCTCATAATACGGTCTCAGTTTCACTGATTACTAAACTGAGATGACAGTGACATACTGCTGACACTTATGGAGTCCCTCCTACTCTTGGCTCTCTAGTGCAGGCTTGGTGAGGACAACATCCAGACTCCATCCAATAAAGATTAAAGGAGACTTCTAATCATGATCTAATCATGATCTTCTTAAACATCTGCCCATCTGACAGTTTGAGACAACAACATCTGTGACGAATCTGCAATGAAAAGGTCACTTAAGGATTTGAGTTTGGCCATGGTCATTTAATCTCAACATATATTCGTCTATAAAATAATTTGTAAATAATTAGTCAAATTAGTACAGTACCAAACAAAATGCATAATGTAAATGATACACAATGTTGCCTACATTTTGTGTATGTCTTAAAAAGCATCTGCTTCCACTGTACGTATGAAGTTGAAGTACAACTTCCCTCTGGGGTAAGAAAACAGAGTTAGTACTGGATAAACTCCTTTGATTCTGCATGGGCGTAACAGATACAGAAAGTATTATGTTCATATGTAGAATTATATACATGTTCAAATGTGTATCTGAAATGCCTGTCTGTGTCTGTGTGTGTGTGTGCACCTTCTTCCCCTTTCAATTTCTGACTGCAAAGTTGATGCTAATTTCCTGTCTTTGCACCTCCTCTTCCCTTTCTGCACTGTCTCTGCATGGGAGAGGTGGGTTTCTAATGAGCTCTGATGAATTCAATTACATCTTTTAAATTACTTTTGTACTTAAATCTGTCATCTAATCATATGAGACATCATTTTTAATGGATATTTTATTATTTTTGTATTTTCATCAAGTTTGGTTACTTTTTTTTGTCCTTTTGTGAACTCGAAGCACGTGCTAATTGCATTGCACTCTACATTCACCTTGCAGAAACGAAAAAGGGGAATTGACACCAACTATAAATACTGTTTATATCTTATCAGGTATGCTGTTTTGTTACCAATGTTGTTTAATTAATTTCATTGCTTCGTTTTCTTTCTCTCTCCCCCTTTCTGCACTGTCTCTGCATGGGAGAGAAACGAAAAAAGGGCGAATCCACACGGTCTAAAAATACTATTGTGTCTTATCAGATTAAAGAAGAGTCGAACTGTCATCTGATGTCCGTCTGATTAATGCATAAAAAAAAACAACGCAGACTACACCGGTTACACGTGGTGCCGTGTCTATTTCGGATCATCAGATCAGCGCTTCACAGATCGCCGTGGTTGCTTGATGGTTCGCCTGCTTCGCCGATCTCCTTTCTCGGTCTTCCTCACCACCATCGCTCGCAGCTGCCCGGTGCTTGCGGATTTCGCAACAAAACCCGCCCAACTGCTACTCAAAACTATCCCAAAACTAGTCCAATCGCGTTTTGAGGGGGGTTCCCCGATAAAAATCGCATTAAGGGGGGTAAAATACACGTTTTTTGGCGGGGATCCTCTGGTTAAATTCGCATTCCAGGGTCTCCCAAACAGCCCGAACTCTCATCAGGTCAGTCACCATGCTCAAATGGTCAGCTCAACCCCAACGCGTCTCCTTTTACTCCGAATGCTAGTATGCAGCAGTTGGTTGGCATGATGGATAAAGTTTTATTGCTATGCACTGCCTCACTGTCCTCGTCTCATCCTGGTGGAACCGCCAAAACTTCAGATCCTAAGTCCAGTGTGAGTTGAACATGTAGAGTGTGTCGGGTCTCCAGAGCACACCACGTATACTCACTGCATGCGCCATAGGCTTTGTCTCAACTGCCTCAAACCTGGACACTTTAAGAGTAATTGCCCTGAGGCGGCAGGCCTTGAACCGCTTTCTCCTACCACCCAGTTAAACTAAAAAGCCCATCTGTGGAGGGGGTAAGCATGGGCGGTGGTGAACTTCCCCTAAATTATGAGTCAGACCCACAAGAAATTTTTGATTAAGTTGATGTCACCCGACAAAACAGTGCTATATGTGGGATCTCAGAAAATTGATGGAGCTAGTGATCTGTTCTCTGCTCCTGTGACTGTTGGTGGCCAGTCCGTACTGAATGATTTTCTTGATTCAGGCAGTATGGCTTGCACCCTGAGTATGGAAGGTAAATCCAAGTTGCATGCCGATGGAGTTCTCCCACAACCCTCAGTGATTCCTGGTAACGTGTTCCTGTTGGCTGTGGTGGTCTTACTATTCAGCCTAAGTGCACGTATGACCTGGAAGTTGAAGTCTATGGATTTAAGTTCATCGTTCATCGTACCTACTTTACTAGTACCTGGACAGAAGGACGAGTTCATTATTGGCAGTAACGCCATCAAATGTTTGCTTCAGAAGATGAAAGCTGAAAAGAAGTACTGGGAACTAATTTCCTGTCAAAACAACAACCCAGAATGGGAAGAATTTCTCGAGCTTTAGAGCCGTGTTTCACATTGTTCTAGTTCCCCTCAACCTGAAAAACTTGGCTCAGTGAAGCTTTGTCAAGCAGTCACTTTACTTCCCAGGAGTGAGCACCTTGTGTGGGGAAAATTACCTGCTAACACTCATATTTACCCAGGTAGCACCGTCATTGTTGAACCCACTACTTCACGTTCAGCACCCCGCCATGTTCTTGTTGGACATGTTGTGTCTCCTATGTGGGGTGATCGATGGGTAATCTGCTAGTAATCTGAAGTTGGCTCCAAAAAAGTGTCACTTTCTCAGGTGCTCCATCAAGTTTCTGGGCCATGTGATCAGCAGTTCTGGAGTTTCTGTGGATGAAGACAAGGTAGCAGTCATTTCTGCCTTTCAGAAGAAAGATCTCATGAAAGAGGATAGCTTCACACCTTCGCCAAAGAAAATAAGTTTATGGGCATGGTTCTGTACTACCAAAGCTTCATCCCTGGATGTTCACGAATCGCAAAGCCACTGTTCAATTTGACGGCTGGACAAAAACGTTTGGCGAGAGGCACAAGCAGTCGTAATAGAGCTGGTACTTTCTGAGAGTTGTCTCCCCAAGACTGGACTCCTACCTGTGATGTCGCCTTTGAGGAGTTGAAAAGAGCCCTTGTCCAGAGTGTCGTGCTCGCTCAACCTGACTTTGAGCGCCCCTTTATTCTCTGCACTGATGTGTCGTTGGATGGCCTAGGTGCAGTGCTTTCTCAAGTTCCCATTGGCGAGGATAAAGCACGTCCTATCTGGACTCCTGCCTGTGATGTCGCCTTTGAGGAGTTGAAAAGAGCCTTTGTCCAAAGTGTCATGCTCGCTCATCCTGACTTTGAGTGCCCCTTTATTCTCTGCACTGACGCGTCATTGGATGGCCTAGGTGCAGTGCTTTCTCAAGTTCCCTCACTGGTGAGGATAAAGCACGTCCTATAGCCTTCACCAGCAAGTCTTTGAGCCGCAGCCAAGCCAATTACCCTGTGCACAGACTGGAGTTTTTGGCTCTCAAGTGGTCCATATGTGACAAGTTCAGTCACTGGCTTAAAGGCCATGAGTTCACTGTATGAACTGATAACAACCCGCTCACATATATCATGACCAAACCTAAGTTAGATGCATGTGAGCAGCGCTGGGTTTCAAAACTTGCCCCGTACAATTTTAAAATCAAGTACGTCCCAGGAAAGTTGAATGTGGTGGTGGATACGCTCAGTCGTGATCCATTTGTCAAGCCAGTGAGTTAACGTCTTCTGTCCGAACCTTACTCTGAACTACTGAAGCACGTACACAGTGTGGAAGATGATTCTGTGCAGAAAAGTTTCCGTCTTACATGCCAGCCACAGACACTTGACACTGAACTTAACCAAAGCTCTGAGAGGGATATTTCCATGACTGCTGAGGATGTGTCATCTATCTTATCATCTTGTGATGATTGGGATTCAGGAGCTGTATCCAGAGCGACATCCCTGGCTGATCACTTGAGTTCGTTGATTCCCCACTGTCAAGATATAACTCATGCCTTTTCATTGTCTGAATTGCAGAGTCCGCAGCACAATGATTCAGTTATTTCAAGGATGACCTTTTATGTCAGCAGAAAGCGCAGACCTTCCAGGCATGAGCGTACTAATGAGGATTTGCATGTTTTGAAATTGTTGAAGAAGTGGGACAAACTGTTTTTGCTTAATGACATTCTCTACAGAGCCGTTAAATATCCACTCACGAAGCATAAGATGTTTCAGTTCGTGCTGCCTGATTCCCTGAAACAGCAAGCTCTTTCTGGTGTTCATGATTTGGCCGGTCACCAAGGTCAGCCACGTACCCTGTCCTTAGCTCGCCAGAGGTTCTATTGGCCTGGGATGGAACGTGATGTGCGTGATTACGTCAAGACTTGTACCCGTTGTGTCCTAAGTAAAACTCCAGAGCCAGCGGCAAGAGCACCCTTGGAGAGCATCAAGACCACTGCCCCATTGGAGCTTGTTTGTATTGATTTCTGGGCTGCTAAGGATAGGCACAATAAATATGTGGATGTCTTGGCAATCATGGATCATTTCACCAAGCTAGCGCATGCTTTTCCTTGTCGAAACCAGTCTGCTAAGAGTGTTGCTAAGAAACTATGGGATGGATTCTTCTGCATCTATGGCTTTCCTCAGCGTCTCCATTCGGACCAGGGTGCCAGTTTTGAGAGCGAGCTGATAGAAGAACTTCTTGATCTTGCTGGTGTAGACAAGTCACAAACTTCCCCGTACCATCCAATGGGAAATGGCGGAACTGAAAGGTTCAACAGAACATTGGGCATCATGCTACGATCCCTTCCTCCTAGATCAAAACAAAAGTGGCCACAGTTGGCAAACAATGACATTCGTGTATAACTACACTGCCCATGAAACAACTGGGTTTGCCCCTTTTTACCTGATGTTCGGGAGGGTGCCGAGATTACCTTTTGACCTTATGTTTCAAAGTGTCCTTCATGATGAGTCCATCTTTGATTACAATGACTACGTTCAATCCCTTGTCAGAGATCTGCAGTCTGCTATGCTGCTGGCTCAAAAGTACTCTACTGCAGAACAAAAATATCAGTCTGATCAGTACAATAAGAGACTCAAGGGTTTACCTTTGTCAGTTGGTGATCATGTTCTCGTTGCTAACAAAGGCTGTAGAGGTAAACGGAAGCTTGCCGATAAATGGGAGCCCACCATGTATTCTGTTGTTTCGTCCAACCCGTCGTTGCACATTTATAAGATCCGTGACACTTCTGGTCGAGAGAAAGTAGTACATCGGAATCTCTTGTTGCCAGTTAACTTTCTACCTTTGCCCCCGACTGAGTTTGATTTAGCTGTCAGTGGAAATATTGGTAATGGTACATCTTTCACACCTTCTCAGTCTGTATGTGATCTGGCTGAATCCACAATGCCAGTCACTGATGAATTGTCACATGCGGAGTCTCTGTCTGTCATTTCTCATGTAGCGGTTTGTGATGAAGATCCTGTTGCTGCTTGGGTCTCATCCCATTCTTCTCAAACCCTTTCTGAGGCACGTGATGATGTATCTGTTGTTGACTTTGACACTGTAGCCAGTGCCTCTTCACCTACTGTTCCTGTTTCTAACAATTCACATGATCCTGTAGTTGATGGTGTCTCCAGCAATCACTATACTACCAGGTTTGGTAGGGTAATTAGACCTGTACGTAGACTAATTGAGTCAATGGTTAAATTTGAGACCTTACTTGGTATGGAGTCTGGATCTCCTGTTATTCATGTTTAGGTCTGTGTATTGTATTGCACTAGTCTTATACTAAGTGTCATTTCCTCTATTCTCTCATGTTCTGTTTAAGCGAAAGGTCTGAGTTATTCAAAGTGTAATGGGCACTTTGTGTATGCCTACAACATGTGTAGAGGTTTGGCCAACTTCTTTCATATTTGTATCCTGTGGTTGGGTAGCTTTCAATACTGATTGTCCTCACTGATTGTGATTGTGTACAGAGTTTTCCCATGTTCTCATAATTTTGTGTAATTCTAGGGGGGTGAATGTAACAGATACAGAAAGTATTATGTTCATATTTAGAATTACACAAATGTTAAAATGTGTACCTGATATTTCTCATGTTCCCACACTCCCCGTCTGACTGGAAGAGGTGGAGGTACTGGTCTGCTTATCTCTAATGACTGGAAATTTAATCCTTTATTAGGTAACTTATTGGATGAATTAGATGTGCTGCTCTCAAACTTTCCTGAGGATGGCACACCCCTAGTTATGCTTGGAGACTTCAACATCCACCTATATAAACCTCAGGCTGCAGACTTCCACACTCTGCTTGCCTCTTTTGATCTCAACCAAGTGTCAACTACTGCTACTCACAAATCAGACAACCAACTGGACCTTATTTACACACGACACTGCTCCACTGATCATGTACTTGTTACTCCACTGCACACCTCGGACCACTTGCTCCTCACTCTTAACCTCAACATGGTTCCTGACACAACACATACCCCTCCACATGTCATCTTTCGACGTAACCTACGCTCACTCTCACCCTCCCGGCTATCTGCTATGGTTTCATCTTTGCTTCCTTCCCTTAAACTGTTAGCATCTTAGCCCGTACCACCCCTTCTGCCCCTTGGTTATCTGATGTTCTCTGCGAACATCGTTCTAAACAAGGGCTACTGAAAGGGTGTGGCGCAAATCCAAAAATCCTACTGACCTTAATGTGTATCAGTCACTCCTCTCTTCCTTCTCTGCTAATGTCTCCACTGCTAAAAAAGGACATACTATCATAACAAAATTAACAATTCGTATAACTCTCGCATGCTCTTTAAAACATTTTCCTCGCTCCTTTGTCCTCATCCTCCCCCTCCTTCATCAACTCTAATAGCTGACGACTTTGCCACGTTCTTCATTAATAAAATTAAAATCAATATCCCTTCACACTGGTGTTTTTCCCTCAACATTTAGATGGGCTCGTATAACCCCAATACTGAAGAAACCCGCTCTTAACCTCTTTTAGAGAACTACAGACCGGTTTCCCTTCTTTTCATTGCAAAAACACTTAAACGAGTTGTGTTCAACCAAGTCTCTGCCTTTCTAACACAGAACAACCTCCTTGACAGCAACCAGTCTGGTTTTTAGAAGTGGACATTCAAGAGGTGTCCAAGTCGCAACATCTAACTACTGGGGTGCCTGAGGATTCAGTTCTTGGACCACTTCTCTTCTCTGGCATCATTAGGTTCTGTCATTCAGAAACATGGCTTTTTATACCACTGCTATGCTGATGACACTCAACTCTACCTCTCATTACATCCTGATAATCCGACAATAGCTGCTCGCATCTCAGCTTGTCTAACAGACATTTCTTGCTGGATGAAAAACCATCACCTTCAGAAACAAACAAACATGCTTGAGAAACTCTGTTGCTGCCCCGGATAAACAAATTGCATCCACTGTTCACACAACACTGAATAAGGTTATCTTTTCCCCACATCCAAAAACACACTCTTTAGAGATATTAGGCTTGTTTGACTTGATGCGGCGCCGCAAAGATCGGCTGCCGCCTGTCAAAAACAATGCATTCTGGTTACATTAGATTTTTATAGAAATATGACAACAATCACATATCTCACACAGAGATGGCGCTGTCATAGTGTTTGGGAACATTCATGCATAATTTTGTAGCGTCTGGACCAATCAAAAACACAATTTTTCATTTGATTTAACAAATCAGTTATTCATTAGATTAACAAACGTTCACAGAAACCCTCCCCCCAATAAACATACTGGGGCCAAGTTGTCTGCGAACAAGGCCCAGGACCATGGTTACCATGGCAACCCCGACACCAGATCCATTTACGACCTAGTGGCATGTTGAGAATTACCCCCTTCTCAC